>NW_006400225.1:296256-317527 GCF_000299155.1 Elephantulus edwardii | reverse complement strand
AACCACACACCTCTGGGATTGCAGTGCAGCTTCTTGCCACTAGGCTACCAGAGCTCCCTTTTTTTCTTTATTCTTAACTTTTTCTTCTTATTATTCTTAACTATGTTTTATACTTCTGAGTTTTAATACTTTTCTTATCAATAACAAAGATAGGAGAATTCCAAAGGAAAGTGGTAGGTTCTATTTAAGCTTCACATGACTGTCCTTCTATTAATAAGTGCAAGGCTTTAGAATTAAGGGGCCACTGTTCAGTCCATACAGGAGTTTGAGTTAACTAGACAAGAGATAAGGCTTTAGGCTGCTGAACAGTGGCTGTTAGTTTAAAGGATTGTAATTCATATTTAACATGATTTTTTTTACAGCTTCTGACAAAGCAGGGATAGATAAAAAAGCTCTAAATTATTTTAATAAGTCTCTTCCCCATGAATCAGCACTAATATTTAGCACATAAAATTGCATATGAACCTTTTGTCCATCAGGTCCTGTACAATCATAAATATTCTTAGACTGCCAAACATGGGGAAAGGTTCTAATTCAGAAAGGGTTATGTTAATTTTTTGCAATGGCCAGACAAGAAGCCAATTATTTTTACTAATAATAGAAACATCAGCTCCGGTACCTACATGTCTGATAAAAGAAACCTGATTAATCAAGAGAGTAAGAGAGGGTCTTTGATCATTAATGATGGTTTCCCAAAACAAATATTTTCCATTACTTCCAAATCCTCCTACTCTGATCTATTAATAGTAGGAAATGCATGATAAGGAAGAAGCAAAAGTCAAGCAATTCTTTGACCAGCTTATAGACACATAACCTATTTTACAGAAGCAAGAACAATAATTTCATCAGTGAAATGCTGATCTATAATTCCAATAATCAATAATTCCTGGAAACCTTGACTAGTAAGGCTAGTGAGTTATAATCATTCCCATAGTTCCTTGAGATATAGGGCCAAAGACACCAGTTCTTAATTTATATACTCCTCCTGAGGGGGATACAGTATAAGGTTGAGAAACAAAGAAATCAGCAGCGGCACTGCCTTTTGTTGCTGCTTTTAAATCTGACACCCTCAGTTTTGCTCTGGACTCTCCTGTTAATGATGGAAAAGACCATTGCTGACTGGATATTGCCGAACTGGCTTGGTATTGTTTATGGTGCCCCAAGGCCATCGGCCCCAAAACAAGTTTCCCGATTCAATTACCAGAGATGACAGAGGAACACCACCCTTGGTTGTGGTAGAATGACATTCATTTGTCCAATAATATCCTTTTCCACATTTTCTACATAAATTAGGGGGTTGAGAATTTAGAGATTCTTTAGATCTACAATCTTTCTTTAAATGTCCTCTCCTCCCACATTTATAATAAGCTCTGTTACCTTTTACCTGACGAACAGCTCCTGCCAAAAGCTATGCATTATAGGTAGGAGTTCCCACACCAGAACAAGCTCTAATATATTCATCAGTGGAAGCCCCTTTACTCTTCAGGGGTTGGAGAATTCTTTGACATTCTGCATTAGCAATTTCAAAAGCTAAAGAGTATAAAACAATAGTGGCAGCCTGACTTTCTCCTAATTCTCTGGTAATTGCATCTTTAACTCTAGAAAGAAAATCAGTATAAGGTTCATTTGGTCCTTGGATAGTTTTGACATATGAAGGGGACTCACTACCAGAGGCTTCAATACGATTCCATGCTTTCAAAAAAATAATCTTTACCTGAGTTAAGGCTGAGTCTGGCATAACCGCTTGTTGGGGAATATCCTCAAAAACTCCAGTACCTCGAAGCTGATCTTCAGTAGGTCCAGGAGGATTCCTCTGCATTCATCCTAGCTTCAATATGAGCTTCCTCCCACCACTTCTTAACATCATCCATTGGGGACCTTCTAATACTGCCCGCCATAATGTTACCCTATCATGGGGAATAAGAATAATGCTAGAGAAAGAATCTAACATTTCCCAAACAAAAGGAGATTGAGGTCCATAACTTTGAACAGCTTGTTTGAGATCTTAAAAAAATTTTTAAGGCAAAGATTCATAATCAACAAAAATCTGCCCTTGAGACTGTGGAGGTCAGCAAAGAATTGGGAAAGCAAAGAAGAAATTATCAGCAGGCTCGGTTGAAGGGAGAATTTGTTGTAATTCTTCAGTGTGGTGGGGAGGGAAAGCATTATATTTAGAACCTCTAAATTTATACTTAGGTTGACTACTAGATGATAATACAGGACAAGAAATTTCCGCTGGAAAAACTTCAGGAGTGTAAAGGCAGTGCGGACGGTTTTGACTAATTTTCTTTTTGATCAAGCCTACTAGCAATTTCATTAACCATCAATTTTAAAGAGTTTAATTGAGCCACAATATCCTCCTCCTCATCTGTCGGTTCCTCAGAAGACCTCTCATTCCTTTCCTCAGATTGTTCATGTTGAGGCAAGGAAGGAGGAGGAGGAAGAAGAGGAACTTCAGAAACTTTGTCAGAAATAGCCTCCATATGATCCTCTAAAGGATCCTGTTCAGATGATATCTCTAGCAACTTTAATGCTTGAGTTATAGATGAACACAATACCTGTTACTTCACATCTAATGTTCTACCTTGCTAATGAGCTTTCCTTAGCTGTTTACAACTTGTTCTCAATCTTTGTAATTAAGTTGCACTTTATCCTGACAGCGAAACCAATAACATTCCTTGTTAACATTTTCAGAAAGCTGTCTTATCCTTTTAATGCTAAACTTCAATCCAATAGAATTTAACAATCCCCTTATTATCATTATATAATACTCATGTGCTGATGGGCAATTACCTATATTTAGAAAATCCTTGAAAGTCCCCTCAGGAAAACTTTATTTGGCGGTGTTTCCTTTCAATGTTACTGTAACAAAATTCCCGAAATTTCCCCTAGCAAAGGTCGTCACCTCAGGGGTCACTTAACCTTTCAGTTTCTCCCAGAGCTCTCCTCGTGCCCATGACTTGGGCACCAGATGTTGCAATCTGCAATCCTTTTTCCTGAGAGAAATGAACATAAAGAGACACACACAGAAGACAAGACAGGACTGCAGAAAAAAAAAAGAAAGAAAAAACACACACGACACACATGGGACAAGAACTGCAGACCCTCAGGCCTGCCTTGTTTATTATTCTATAATCATCGGAAAAGAGTCTACGTGCAGACACTCATGATTTGGGGAAAATTTATTTACCTGAAACTAGACTTGTTTAGACTTGCTTAGCCCAGAATATTCTCACAGAATCTTTCTTGATTCCGTATCTCTGTCTACAAGAAGGAATAAGACTATGCCTTGGAAAGAGGATTATCCTTGGACCTCGTGTGCAAGTGTCCACGGTCCCCATCTGTTTGCAGACTCAAGGACATTCCTCTCCCACTCCCCATCTGGATTGAGGAAGGCCAAAGAAACATCTGTGTGCAGACTGTTTCTTTATTAACCCTTTTGGCTCCTTCAAAGAAAACCTTTGGGAAACAACCAAAGCAGTAATTAGAAGTCAATTTATAGCAATAAGTGAACATATTAAAAGATAGGAAAAAATTACCATTGACTCTCCAACCCAGTATCTCCAACAAATTGAAAAAAGCAGTAAGAAAACCCGACACCCTCCAAAAAAAGCTGAAATTATAAAAATTCAGACAGAAATAAAGGAAATAGAAAACAGAAAAACAATTGAAACTGTCAACAAAACCAGAAGTTGGCTCTTCAAAAAAGTCAATAAAATCAACAAACCACTTGCGAAACTAACCAAGGAAAAGAAGGGAAAGACTCACGTAATTCAAGTAAGAGATGAAAGAAGCAAGGTCACAATGGAACCAACTAAAATAAAAATAATAGCAATGGAATATTAGGAAAAACTATATTCAAATAAACACAGGCTATACACATGGATTTCATCTGATGTTATGCATAGGAATCAGATTGATTATATCTGTGGAAAGAACTGTTAGAGAAGCTCAGTATCAGCTGTGAAAACTAGGACTGGTGCTGATTGTGGAACAGATCACCAACTACTCATATGCAAGTTTAAGCTGAACCTAAGGAAAGTGAAATCAAGTCCATGAGAAACAAAATATGACCTTAAGTCTATCCCCACCTGAATTTCAGAACCATCTCAGGAACAGATTTGAGGCGTTGAACTCTAACGAGTGAAGACCAGATGAGTTTTGAGAAGATATAAAAAATATCATCTGGGAAGAGTGCAAAAGGTTGTTACAAAGACAGAGGAGGAAGAAAAGTCTAAAATGGATGTAAAAGACTGAATATTGCACTAGAGCACCGAAAAGCCAAAGCAGAGGGAAGAAATCAAGACATTAAGGAGCTGAACAGAAGATTTCAAAAGGCAGTGTGGCAAGACAAAGTAAAGTTTTATACTGATATGTACAAAGAGCTGGAGTCAGAAAAATCAAAGGGGCCAAACTCGTTCAGCATTTCTTAAGCTCAAGGAGATGAAGAAATTCAAGCCTCAAGTTGCAGTACTTAACGATGCTTTGGGGGAAATATTAAATGATCCTGCAAGTATTAAAAGACGGAAAGAGTATAAAAACTTGGCAGACACAGAGAATTTAATGAAACAAAATATGAGCAAGAGCCTGGTGATGAAGTTCAAACTGCTTTGAAAGAATTACTTAAGAATATGGTTCCAGGAATTGTTGGTATACCAAATGACATATTTCTAATAACAGATGCTGCCCTAGATTTGCTCACCAAGTTGTGCCAAGAAATCTGAAGAACAATCACTTAGCCAACTGACTGGAAGAGATCTATATTTCTTCCCATTCTAAAGAAGGGTGACCCATCAGAGTGTAGAAAGTACTGAATATTAAAATCACATGCAAGCAAAATATTCTGCTGAAGATTATCTAAAAACAACTGGAACAGCACATCAACAGAGAACTGCAGGCTGGCTTTAGATGGGGTCATGGTACTATGGATATTGAAGCTAATGTTACATGGATTTAGGCGGAAGGCAGGGAGTATCATAAGAAAATCTATTTTTGTTTCATTAATTATGCAAAGGCATTTGACTGTGTGAATTATAACAAACTGTGGCTAACTCTAAGAAGAATGGAAATCCCAGAACACTTGATCATGCTGATGCAAAACCTATACTTGGACCAGGAGGCAGTCATCAGAACAGAGCAAGGAAACACTGCATGGTTCAAAATTGGGAGGAGTGTACACCAGGGATGTATCCTATCTCCATACCTTCTTAATATTTATGCAGAACAGATTATCCAGGAGGCTGGGCTCTATGAGGAGAAATGTGGCATTAGGATTGGAGGAAGACTCATCAACAGTCTGCGTTATGCAGATGACACAACCCTGCTTGCTGAAACTGAGGAAGACCTAAAGCACTTGTTGTGGAAAGTCAGGGACTGCAGTCTTCAGCATGGATTGAGGTTCAGTATAAAGAAAACAAAGATTCTCACCAATGGTCCGATTGGCAGAATCATGATGGAAGGTGAAGAGATTGAGATTGTTCACAGGTTTAGTTTGCTTGGCTCCACAGTCAACACTCTTGACACCAGCATCCAGGAAATTAAAAGACATATTGTGATGGGAAAGTTAGAGACCTCTCTAAAGTACTGAAGAGCAACTATGTCAGTCTGGAGACTAAGGTGCACCTGATACATGCCATGGTCTTTACAATCACTTGCTATGCATCAGAGAGCTGGACAATGACTATGCATGATAGAAGGAGAATTGATGCCTTTGTGCTATGGTGTTGGAAAAAAGTATTGAATTATTTTATTATTTTATTTTGTTTTTACCATTGACTGCTAAGAAAACTAACAGGTTTGTCCTGGTGAGGTTAAAGCCACACTATTCCTTAGAGGCAAGGATTCTGAAGCTTTGTCTGACATATTTTGGACCTGTTGCAAGGAGGGACCAGTCCTTGGAGAGGGACAGCACAGGAGAGAATGGCGGTAGGGGTATCAGAGATAGTGAGATTGACACAGGATAGGGCAGGGTTAAGGGCTGTTGTATATAGGGTTGCAGGTGACTCGACGGCACATAACAACAACAACACATACTCAAACAAATATGAAAACCTAGAGGAAAATGGACAAATACTTAGAAATGCACAACCTACCTAAACTGACACAAACTGAAATTGAACACCTGAACAGATTGTAAAGGTAATAAAACATCTTTGGGGGGGGGGGAGCAAGCCCCGGACCAGATGGTTTTACAAGTGAATTTTATCAAACATTCAGAGAATAACTGTCACCAATTCTACATAAACTGAGAAAATAGATAAATAGGGAATTCTACCAGACTCATTCTATGAAGCAAACATATCTGTGATAACAAAACAAGGTAAAGACACCACCAAAATAGAAAACTGTAGGTGAATATCTCTTATGAACATAGATGCAAAAATCCTGAATAAAATCCTGGCCAATAGAATCCAATGACACATAAAAAAATAATTCATCATGATCAAGTGGGATTCATAACGGGTATGCAAGGATGGTTCAACATAAGAAAAACAATCAGTGTAATTCATCACATTAACAAAGCAAAGAACAAGAACCACATGATCCTATCAACTGATGCAGAAAAGGCCTTTGACAAAATCCAGCACCCTTTCCTGATTAAAATACTCAACAAAATAGGAATAGACGGGAATTTTCTCAACATAATATAAAGTATATACACAAACCTGAGAGCCAACATTGTTCTCAATGGATAGAGGTTGAGAACAGGAACTAGATAGGGAAGCCCACTATCATCTCCTATTCAATAGTGTATTATAAGTCTTAGCAGTAGGAATAAGACAAGAGAATAAAATAAGAGGTATTCAAATTGGGAAAGAGGAGGTAAAATGATCTCTATATGCAGATCATATGATAGTATACCTAGAAATATGGCATTTGACTGTGTGGATCATAACAAACTGTGGCTGACTCTGAGAAGAATAGGAATCCCAGAACACTTGATCATGCTAATATGAAACCTATACTTGGACCAAGAGGCACTCATCAGAAAAGACCAAGGAAACACTGCATGGTTCAGAACTGGGAAGGGTGTACACTAGGGATATGTCCTGTCTCCATACCTTTTCAACCTGTATGCAGAACAGATTATCTGCGAGGCTGGACTCTATGAGGAGAAATGTGGCGTCAGGATTGGTGGAAGATCTATCAACTATCTGCGTTATGTAGATGACACAACCGTGCTTGCTGAAACTGGGGAGGATCTGAAGCGCTTGCTGCAGAGGGTCAAGGACTGCAGCCTTCAGTATGGATTGAGGCTCAATGTCAAGAAGATCAAGATTCTTACCGCTGGACCAATTGGCAGCATCAGGATGGATGGTGAAGAGATTGAAATTGTTCACAGCTTTAGTTTGCTTGGCTCCACCATCAACATTCTTGTTACCAGCAGCCAGGAAATTAAAAGAGGTATTGAGATGGGAAAGTCGGCTGTTAGGGACCTCTCCAGGGTACTGAAAAGCAATGGTGTCTCTCTGGAGACTAAGGTGCATCTGATATAGGCCATGGTCTTTACAATCACTTGTTATGCATCAGAGAGTTGGACAATGACTAGGGAGCATAGAAGGAGAATTGATGTCTTTGAGCTGTGGTGCTGGAGAAGAGTATTGAAGGTACCATGGACCACTAAGAAAACAAACAGATTTGTCCTGGAAAGGGTTAAACTGGGCTGCTCTTTGGAGGCAAGGATCCTGAGGCTTCGTCTGACATACTTTGGACATGTTGTAAAGAGGGACATAATGCTTGGGAGGGTGGAAGGACGGGAGGTGGATTGGTTCAGTGACTGGGGTAATCGGGATGGGTGTATTGGAGACAGTGCGATTGGCACATGACACAGTAGAGTTTAGGGCTGTTGTACATAGGGTCAGTATGAGTCACAAGTGACTCGACAGCACATAACAACAACGGCAACATACTTAGAAAACCCTAAAGATTCAACAAGAAAACTACTGGACATAGTTAACCAATTCAGCAAAGTGGCAGGATACAAGATGAACATACAAAAATAAACTGGATTTCTCTACAGTAACAAAATCAATACAGAACTGGAGCTAAGAAAAACGATAAACATCACAATAGCTAATCACAAGATTTAATATTTGGGAGTAAATCTAGTAACACAAAGGATCTATTGAAAGAAAATTACAAAACATTACTACAAAAACCAAAAAGAGATCTGGAGAAAGAATATACCTTGCTCATGTATAGGAAGACTCAATATTGTGAAAATGACAGTCCTACCAAAGGCAATCTATACATTCAATGTAATCCCAATACAAATACCAATTCCATTCTTCAGCAAGATGGAAAAGGCAACCTCCAATTCCATTTGGAATGGAAAGAGGCCCTGAATAAGCAAAGCACTACTTAAAAAGAGAAACAAGGTAGACAGTATCTCACTCCCTGATTTTAAATCCTACTACTCTGCCATGGAGGTCAAGACTGCATGGTATTAGTACAGTGACCGACACATAGGTCAATGGAATAGAATTGAGCACCCCGAAATCAGCCCATCTACCTATGGTCAACTAATTTTTACAGGGTGATGAAATCAGTTAAGTGAGTAAATGACAGCCTTTTTAACAAATGTTGTTGACAAAATTAGAAAAATATCTGCAAAAAACTCAAACAAGACACACCACTCACACCATACACAAAAACCAACTCAAAGTGGATCAAGGACTTTGAACTAAAATTAGGGGCTATAAACTTCATTAGAGAAAAGCTTGAAAGAACCCTGGAAGCGCTGATCCACAACATGAACAGTCTTCCAAACATCTTGAAAAACCTTAAACAAGGAGAGGATAGAATAGATGAATGGACCTTCCAAGAATCAAATTTCTATGCACATCCAAAAACTTTTCCAACAGGGTAAAAAGGGAAGCCACAGATATGGGGGGAAAAATATTTGACAATGACATGTCTGATATATCTAGAATTTATAGAATACTCGAGCACCACAAGATAAACAACCCAACTGCAAAATGAACACAGCATATAAACAGACACTTCACTAAAGAAGATTTTCAGATGGTGAACAAACACATGAAGAAATGTTAAAAATCCCTCACTCTAAGAGAGATGAAAATCAAAACAACTATGAGATATCACCTCACCCCAGTAAGAATAGCAAAATTTAACAGAACAGCAAGCAGCAATGCTGGCGAGGTTGTGGAGAAACTGGAACCCTTTTCACTGTTGGTGGGAGTGTAAAATGGTGCAACCACTATGGAAGACAGTATGTGCTTTCTCAAAAAGTTGAAAATAGAAATACCATTTGACCCAGCGATTCCACTATTGGGAATATACCCTAAAGAACCCAGGACTTCCACCCAAGCAGATATATGCACACCCATGTTTATCGCTGATTTGTTCACAATAGCAAAGAGTTTGAAACAATCCAAGTGCCCATCAACAAACGAATAGATAGAGAGGTTGCATCATATTCACATAATGGAATATTATGCAGCACTGAAAAACAAAGAACTCATGAAATATACAAAATGGCTGACCGTGGAGGACATTATGCTGAGTGACATTATACTTATCTCAGTCACAAAAAGATAAATACTGCATAATGCCACTATTCTAAAACAGGACTGACATGGAGGTTAGGGGGAAACTAAGATAGGAGAGGATAAATAATGTATACTGCATTGAAACAGATGAGGGAGAAAACTGTTTAAAAGGGATTTGTAATTAGGTATTTTTGTCATGACAGGAGTCCAGAGCGAAGGCTGCATAGTGGAGTGGACCTGGGGGAGGGTTTGTAAAACAATGAAAAAATTTTTCTTTTTTTACTTTTCCAAGAGGGTAGTGTACTAGGGGGCAGGGGTGGGAGGGGAGAAAAGTGCAACAATGAATGAATGAAAATCCAAAGTCTCTGTAAATTTTCACTGAAATTAATAATGATTTTTTTTAAATAAAAGAAAAATCATGTCCTGTGACAAGCAGTCCAACTCACAGTGGCCCAATGTGACTGAAATCTTTACAGAATAGACCAGGTCTTTTATCCAACAAAAGCTAGCCTTTGGATTAGCAGCTGAACACTTAACCACTGTCTCAGTATACTCCTTCTATAAAGATTACAACCTGGAAAAGTCTATGGGGCAGTTGTACACTGTCATAAAGGCTCACTAGAGGTCAGAACCGACTCATGGCAAAGAAGCATTTGAATGGCAAGAATTCTAGGAACAAAGAACTTCATAGCTAATTTTTATTTCTCTCTTGGTATATTCTGAGTATATCAGCTTGATTGAACAACTTCTCTGGTGAAGCTATTGTTCCTCCAGGGTTCAGCATCACATAACAGCTTATTTAGGGATGGAAGAAAACAACCCACATACTTCCTCTCTCTGTGCCTTGGTTTTCTTGTTAGGATAATGAGATGGACACACAGTGGGTCCAGAGGCTAAACACTTTGTTTGCCTTCAGGCAATGCTTTCAATTTTTCTGGAATTGTTTGAGCCCCCATTCTCATCTGGTAATAAAGACCATTAGCCCAAGGTGGACAGTAATCCCTTCACAGACTCTCACAATGGTGGAGGGCTGGAGAGAGGCTAGATCCTGAAGACAAACAGCCCAGTGTCACAGAGTAAGAGCAGCCTTGGAGGGCATTTGTGGACTCCAGGCTGAGCTCCAACTCTAAGCACTCCAGAACTCACAGCTGAGGAAGGATAATGAAGAGGGGAGAGGGCTCTCATCAAGGCCAGTGCCCATGTGGAGAGACTGGGAAGGACTTGGAAAAATAAGACAGTCATATGACCTTGAGCCACAGTCTTAATTCCTCTGAACTTCAGTTTTCACTTCTGTGAAATGGGCATCAGTCTGTGCACTGCAGGCTTGCTGGTGGAACTGGAACTATCATGTTTGAAGTGTCTGACACGCAGTTGTTGCTATTGTTAGTGTCAATTTGGTTCCAACCCATAGCAACATATGCACAACAGAATGAAACACTCCATATCCTATTCCCATCATTGTTGCTTGAGAACACTGTTGCAATCACTACACTGGTCATATTGAAGGTCTTCCTCTTTTTCACTGATCTTCTACTTTAACAAGCATGATATTTTTCTCCAGGGACCTCCTAAAATGTATCCAAAGTATGTGAGAGTCTTCCATTCTCACTTCTAAGGAACATTCTTCCAAGATGTTTTTTTGTTCTTCTGTAAATCTTTATCAACATTTTCAAGGCATCAATTCTTCTTCTATACTGATTGTCCAGTTTTCACACGCATTTGAGAGCACTTAACAACAACAACATATGTTGTTAAGTGCTCTCAAGACACTTGAAAATACCTTGACTTGGGTCAAGTGCACATTAGTCCTCAATGATACCTTTTTTACTCTTTAACAATTTAAAGAGTTCTTATATAGAAGATTTGTCCAATACAATACATTACTTGATTTCTTGACCATCCCTTCAATGAGTATTGCTTGTAGATTCAAGTAAAATTAAATTCTTGACAATTTAAGTCTTTGCCCTTTTTATTATAATATTGTTTGTTGGCATAGTGAGGATGTTTGTTTTCTTTATGTTGAGGCATAATCCCTACTGAAGGTTAACTGCTTCAGGTCCTCTTCACTTTCTGCAAGCAGTGTTGTATCATATGCATATTATAGGTTGTTAATGATTTTTTTTCTGTATAGGCAAACTTCTTGGATAATTTGATCATCGTACAGATTGAGTTGCTGTATGAGAGCTAGTTGGAACCAACTCATGGATGGCCCTTGAGCAGGTTTTCAGAAAATTTAAATCATGTGGATTCAAATCTCTTGCATTAGTATTGGTAGGAGAACTTCTTACCATTAGGTCACCAGAGCTCCCTGCTGTTGTTGTGACATGTCATCAGGTCCACTACCACTCATGTTATTGTTGTTAGGTGCTGTTGAGTTGAATATGAGTCATTGTGATCCTATGAAAAGCCATCCTGAAACCTACCCTATCCTGTGTCATACTCAACATCTCTGAGATACTAGAGCCCATTGCTGAACTCACAGTGTCATTCCATCTTGTTGGGGGGGGGTCTTCCTCTCCTTTGCAGACCCTCCATCTTTCCAAGCATCATGTCCTCTTCCAAGGAATATCCTTGCTTAGCTACACGTCTAAAGTATGAAAAATGAAGCTTATTCATCATTCTTTTCAAGTAGCACTCCACCTGCCCCTTTTCCAGGACATATCTGTTTGTTCTTTTGGCAATCCATGGGATATTTAGTACTAGTCTCCAACACTACAATTCAAAGGCATCGATTCTTCTTCTGTCATCCTTGTTATTGTCCAGGCTTCTGATGCATAGATGATTGAAAAGATCATGGCCTGGGTCAGGCACACCTTAGTCTTCAAACTGACCTCATTGCTCTTCAGTATTTTGAAATGGTCCCTGACAGCAAGGACCCAATGCAATACATCTCCTAATTTCCTGACTGCTGGTACCATAGGTGTTGATTGTTGATCAAAGAAAGATGAAGTCTTTGACAGCTTCAATCTTTTTTCCACCTATAATAATGTTGACTGCTGAGCCCGTGGTGAATATCTCCTTGCTCAAAGTGTAGAGGATATGAAACACTTGTTGCAGAAGATCAAGGATTACAGCTGTTAGTTTGGATTACATCTCTACTACTCATAGCCACCCTATAAACAACAAATTGGAACCTTACCCTATTCTGCACCATCACCAGATAACCACACTGCTTAAGTCCATTGTTACCGTTACTGTTTCAATTCAACTTGTTGGTGGTGTTCTCTCTCTCTCTCTCTCTCTTTTTTTTTTTTTTTTTGCTCTCCACTTTTTCCCTAGCATGATGTCTCTTTCCAAGGACTGGCCTTGCCTGAGAACATGCAAAAAATATGTAAGATGGCGTTTCACCACCCTTGCCTCTAACAAGCACTTTGGTTGCACTTCTTCCAAGACAAACTTGTTTTTTTTCTTTTGGCAGTTCATGGGATATATAATACTCTTCTGCAACACCACAGTTCAAAGCCATTGATTATTCAGCTATAATCTTTATCCATTGTCTAATTTTCAGATGCATGTGAAGAACTGAAAATACTATGACTTGAATTAGGCACATGTGGGTGTTTAAACTGACATTCTTACTCTTTAGCACTTTGGACAGACTTACAGACGATTTTCTGAATGCAACCCATCTTTGGAGTTTTCAACTGCTGCTACCATTGGGATTGATTGTCAATTCAAGCAAAATTAAATTATTGGCAAGTCCAATGATGGTATACCAATTAACACATTTCAGCTAACAGATGCTGCCCTAGACATGCTCACCAAGTTGTGTCACGAAATCTGGAGAACAACCACTTGGCCAACTGACTGGAAGAAATCTATATTTGTTCCCATCCCAAAGAAAGGTGACACATCAGAGTGTAGAAACTATAGAACAATCTAATTTATTTCACATGCAAGCAAGATTCTGCTGAAGATTATCCAAAAACGACTGGAACAGCACATCAGCAGAGAACTGCCAGAAGTTTTAGAAGGGGTCATGGTACTAGGGATATTGTAGCTAATGTTAGATGGATCTTGGCTGAAAGCAGGGAGTACCAGAGGAATGTCTATCTGTGCTTCATTGATTATGCAAAGGGGTTTGACTGTGTGGACCATAACAAACTGTGGCTGACTCTGAGAAGAATGGGAATCCCAGAACACTTGATCATGCTAATGCGAAACCCATACTTGAACCAAGAGGCAGTCGTCAGAACAGAGCAAAGAAACACTGCATGGTTCAAAATTGGGAAGGGCGTACACCAGGGATGTGTCCTGTCTCCATATCTTTTCAACCTGTATGCAGAACAGATTATCCGGGAGGTGGGGCTCTATGAGGAGAAATGTGGGGTCAGGATTGGTGGAAGATCTATCAACAGTCTGCGTTATGCAGATGACACAACCCTGCTTGCTGAAATTGAGGAGGACCTGAAGCACTTGCTGCTGAGGGTCAAGGACTGAACCTTCAATATGGATTGAGGCTCAATGTCAAGAAGACAAAGATTCTCACCCCTGGACAAATTGGCAGCATCAGGATGGATGGTGAAGAGATTGAGATAGTTCACAGCTTTAGTTTGCTTGGCTCCACCGTCAACACTCTTGGCACCAGCAGCCAGGAAATTAAAAGATGTATTGAGATGGCAATGTCTGCTGTTAGGGACCTCTCCAGGGTACTGAAGAGCAATGGTGTCTCTCTGGAGACTAAGGTGCATCTGATAAAGTCCATGATCATTGCTGATGTCAGATGCCTTTGAGAATTGATGTCTCTTTGGTGTTGGAGAAGAGTATTGAGGGAACCATGGACTGCTAAGAAAACAAACAGATTCAGCCTATAGAGGGTTAAACCAGGCTGCTCCTTGGAGACAAGGATTCTGAGGCTTCGTCTAACATACTTTGGTCATGTTGTAAGGAGAGACCAGTCCTTGGAGAAGGACATCATGCTTGGGAGGGTGGAGTGCAGGTGCAGGAGGGGAAGGCCCTCTAGGAAGTGGATTGATTAACTGGGGTAATCAGGATGAGTGTGTCAAAGACAATGAGATTGGCACAGGACAGAACAGAGTTTAGGGCTGTTGTACATAGTGTCACTATGAGTCGCAAGCGACTCGACAGCAAATAACAACACCACCACCACTTTTGTGTTGCCTATTGGTCCAGTAATGAAGATTTTTGTTTTCTTGATATTGAGATGTAATGTATTTTGAAGACAGTAGTATTTGTACTTCTACAGTATATGCTACAAGTCTTTACTTTCTGCAAATAGGTTGTATCATCTGCCTAAATCAGTTTGTTGATGGGTCTTTCTCCAATCCTGATGCTATATGCTTCTTAATACGGTACCCCTTCTCAAATGCTTTGTTCAGCATACAGATTTAATTGGTTTAGAGAAATGATACAACCTTGACTCACACCTTTTTTGAATTGAAATTATGCAGTGTTCCCTTGTTCTGTTCAGATAACTTCTTAATCATGTATAGGTTTCTCATGAGCACAATCAAGTGTTCTGGGATTCCCATGCTTCTCAGTGGTGGCCATAATTTGTTACAATCACATAACCTTAGCATAGTCAATAAAGCACAAGCAAATATTTTTTTGCTTTCAGCGAAGATTTGTCTGACATCAACAATGATATTCCTCATTCCAAGGCCTTTTTCTGAATCCAGCTTGAATTTCTGGCAGTTTGTCAAAATACTGTTCCAGTCATTTTACTTGCATATGATATTATTACTGTTGTTCACTAATGTCCACATTCTCTGGGTCACTGTATTTTGGGATAGTTGATCAACTAGTTGTCTTACAAATTTCTTGACATAGACTAAGAAGCACATCCAAGACTACATGCATTTGTTGAAATACTTCAATTAGAAGGCCATCAATTCTTGAGGCCTAATATTTGCTAATGCCTTCAGTGCAGCTTAAACATCTTCCTTCATTCGTATTGTTTCTTAAACATATCTTATTTCCTAAAAGATTCAGTGTTGGCCAATTCTATTTGGCACGGTGACTCTGTGTATTGTTGTAATTTTCTTTTAACGCTTCCTTCATTGTAGGAAGCCATCTTGAGCTCTCTTGGCTCTGGCACGAGCAACACTATTTTGCCCGTGGACTTCATTTCACATACCCACTGCAGACACTGAGAGGCCAAGCTCAGCATAAGGCAGCCCCGCCCATCCCTGGGTCACTGACTCTGGACGTGCCCCTCCTACCTGCTGTAAACTGATATTTTGGGGCTGGGCTTCTGTAGTTTCCCTATAAATATCTGTGGAATTATTGAATAAACTGGGCTTGATCAGGGAACCTTGTCTGGCCCCATTCTCTCATGTCCCTGTCCCTCTTTTAATCCACATAGGTCCCACTCTAGGACACTTGTGAACCCCCAGGTCAGTTTCAGCTGGCAGTTTCACTTCATCATCCAAGATTCCATCCACAGCGTCCTTTAATATTCCAACTTGAGGCTTGAATTTGTTCTTCATTCTTTCAGCTTAAGAAATGTCGAGCATGTTCTTTTCCTTTTGATTTTCATTGCACATTTCATTTTAATACTTTGTCTTTTAAAGTTGACCTTTGAAATCTTTTGAAAAAAATTTTTTTACATCTCTTTTACTTCCACAGTTCTTCATGTTGTTTTGGCCTCTCTACCTTTTCTACAACTCGACGGCATGTAACAACACAGTGAGAAACCAATTGTCATAGTGGACTGAAAGCGATGCTACCAAGCCAAAGATGGGTGACTCTAATCCGTGGCCCTAAGGCCTGTTTTTCATTGTTTTTGTTCAAACAGTCTTTTAGGTTGTATAGCCCTGGTGTGTCCACTTGCCATACAGAGGTAACTTGTGGCCGCTGTGAAGCAGAACACTGTAACACTGATGCAATAACGGTTACCCATGGTGGACAGTGTTTGGTGGCACTCCCCGGTTGAAACAAGCTTGGAAGCAGGAGTGGCATCCACTTCCATAAATAGCTTGCCTCCAGAAACCCTATAAACCTGGAGAAAGGACAAAAGTCGTGCATGCAAGTGTCAAGGACTTTTGTTCACGGGGTCGCTATGAGTCGCCTAGACTCGATGGCACTTAACAACAACAACACACCTTCTACTGCAAGTTTCAGAATCTTTCCTAACATCCACTTTGGTCTTTTCTTTTTCTTATTTCTTTGTAATTACACATTGGTTTATTAATTGATGTCATCCCACAATTCATCTGAGCTTCACTCACTAGTGTTCAATATTCAATGATGGTTTTTAAGTTCAATTGGAATAGACTTAAGGTTGTATATTGGTTCTAGTGGACTTGTTTTCATTTTTTTCACCTTTAATTTCTTCACGTTCAATTTTAACTTGCATGAGTAAAAGTTAACTTGCATGATCTATTCCACATTCAGCTCCTGGCTTTCCTTTAACCTCTGGTAATTGAGCCTCTCTATCCTCTAACATAGAGAGAGCTCTGTGGACCTAGTGGATAGAAAGCTATGCTACCAAGTCAAAGGTGGATGATTTTAATCTGTAGCCCTCAAGCCTAGTTTTAATTGTTTTTTATCAAACATTCTTCTAAGTGGTATAGTAGTGGTTTTTCCATTTGCTGTACAGAGGTACCTCATGGTTCTGTAATGCTAAACACTGTGAGAGTGAAGCATCAAATGTGATAATGGTTACCCATGATGGACATTGTTTGGTGGAGCTCCGCAATTAAAACAAACTTGGAAGCAGGAGTGGCATCCACTTCTGAAATAGCTTGCCTCCAGAAACCTCTATGAACTTGGAAAAATGATGAAAGTAACAAAATTGTTCAGGTCTTTTGTTCATAGGGTTGCTATGAGTCGTCTATGACTCAATGGCTCTTAACAATTTAACAACAACATCTTCTAACAACATTTTGCATAGATGTAGTCAATCTGATTCTTGTATAGTCCCTAAGAAGAAGTCTGTGTATAATCATAATTTATGTTTTTTAAAAAGGTATTTGTGATGAGCAATCATAGATTGTACAAAATTTTATCACTCAAACTCCAGCCTCATGTGTGTCATCAAGTCCATATTTTCCAACTACTGGTCTTTCTTCTTTTTTCCAACTTTTGCATGCCAATCACCAATAATTATTAATGCATCTTGATTACATGTTCAATCAATTTCAGACTGCAGAAGTTGGTAGAAGGCCTCACTTTCTTTACCTTTAACTTTGGTGTTTGGTACATATATTTGAATAATAGTTGTATTAACAGGTCTTCTTTGTATGCATATCGCTCAATGCAACACCATTGTTCAATATCCAATTCTTAAACATAATATATGATTATCTTATTAAAAATTGCCAATACCAGTCATCTCAGCTAATCATTAATGCTTAGGATATTGATCTTCATTTTTTCACAACTTCCTATATTCTTAGATTCATACTTAATATATTCCAATTATTAATGGATAATTATACTGTTTCTCAATTTTTAATTTAATTTAATTTTATTATTGACTTTCATTCAATCATTCTCCTCATTTTTTTAGTGACTTCCAATCTGAAAGGCTCCACATCTGGCACTATGTCTAACAATATCTCTCTGTTATTCACAGTTGAAGCCTGTTATTTCAGAAATAGATGGTCACTCCTATTCTTGGTCTGTCTCAGCCTGAAAGCTCCACTAAAACCTGTCCAACATTAGTGACCCACTGATACCTGTCCACCATGAGTGACCCACTAAATCTTGTCAGTCATGAAACATGTAACCCACCGAAACATGTCCACTACAAGTGACCTTGCTGGTATTTGAAATATTGGTGGCATAACTTCCGTCATCATAGCAACACACAAACGACCACAGAACAGCAAACAGTCAAGTGCTGTACCATAAAAGTGAACTATGAATGAACAAACATATAAAGACATGCAAACTATAGAATAAGCTGTATCACAGCAATATGCAAGTCATATATCACACTACTATTACCACTCCAGTACACAAAGTGACAAACAAGAGCTGTATCCATAAAAGAAAACTATAAAACAAGTAAGCATGCCAATATTATAAAATAAACATACATGCTATGAGAAATAGAAAACAAACTGCCTGGCCTGCTGCCAGCACAAGACTGGAGTTTTAAGTGTTCAGTCATATCAGAGCTTCTGTTTATCTGAGTGGTGACTGAAGGCCTAAAAGTGAGCCAGGTCATGGGTAGCTCCTCTTCTGTTCATGTCTAAGTTGTGTAAAGGGGGTGTCAAGGGTGCAGCAATGATCCTGGGGCAGAGTTTCTGCTGGCTTCAAAGGAGCTAGGTTAGTCTGTCTAGCTAGAAATGGTGTCTTTGCCAGTGGAGAGGTGGGTGCAGTCCAGGTACCCAATCAGAGATGGCTAGAGTAAAGAGATATTCACTGTCAATCTAACATGTTGTTGTTGTTATGTGCTTTTGAGTCACTTGTGACTCAGATCCTATGTACAGCAGTACTGAACCATACTCTATTTTGTGCTAAGTTCAGTCTCTGACACACCTACCCTCATTACCCCAGTCACTGAATCAATCCATTCCTTCTAGGGTGTGTTTCTGTGATCTGTTCTGCACATAGATTGAAAAGGTATGGAGATAGGACACATCCTTGGCATACACCCTTCCCAACTATGCAGTATTTCCTTGCTCTGTTCTGACATATCTAATACAGCAGGTTGTTATTGTTGTTAGGTGCTGTTGAGTCGACTACTCATAGCAGCCCTATGAACAGTCATTCTGAACCTTGTCCTATTCCGTACCATCCTCACTATCTCTGAGACTCTGGAGCCCATTGCTGAACTCATAGTGTCAATCCTTCTCGTTGGGGGTCTTTCTCTCCTTTGCTGACTATCCATCTTTCCAAGCTTGATGTCTCTTTCCAAGGAATAGCCTGATCTAGCTATATATACAAAGTAAAAAAGATGAAGTTTCATCATCCTTACCTCCAAGAAGTACTCTGGCTGCACCTTTTCTAGGACATAACTGTTTGGTCTTTTGGCAGTCAGTACTCTTCTCCAACACCACAAGTCAAAGGAATCAATTCTTCTTCTGTCATCTATATTCATTGTCCAAATCTTTGATTCATAGCATGTGACTGAGAACACCATAGCCTGAATCAGGCACATCTTAGTCTTTAAACTAACATCATTGGTCTTCAGTATTTCAGAGCAATACCTGACAATACATCACCTGATTTCTTGGTGTAGGGATAGAATCCATATAAGTACAACTAAATGTTCTGGGATTCCTGTCCTTCTCAATATGATCCATAATCTGTTATGATGCACACAGTCAAATGCCTTTGCAAAGTCAATAAAATGTAAATATACATTTTTCTGGTATTCTGTGCTTTCAGCCAAGATACATTTAACATCAGAAATAATATCCCTGGGTACGTACTGTGGCCTCTTCTAAAACCAGTTTGTACTTCCAGACATTCCTGTCAGTATACAGGTGGTATTCCCTTTTTCTGTTCAAACAACTTCCTCTTCCCCTATGGATGGCTCAGGTAAGTACATGTTCTGTAATTCCCATTCTTCAAAACGGCTTTGGGTGAAAAGCACAACTCCCTGTGGATTAAACCAACAGAGTTCTCTTCTTGATAAAAAGTAGGCACACAGTTTTAATCTACCACCTGCTTCACAGGAGAAAGCTGTGCAATTTCCTGCCATGCCATTTATACCCTTAGAAAATCTCCTAGAGGATCAGCCATGACTCAGTGACAATATGTTGAGTTTTCTTTTGATTACTGATTAGAGGATTGTTATTACTCCATAGGCCCAGTGGAAAACAGGGGTCAGGTGATCAATAGCAGAGGCAGCAGCTCTAAGCTTGATAGCCCTGTGCCTATCTCAATCTGAAGGAGCTCTGATGGTTTACTGGTAAAGAGTTGTTCTGCCAACCCAAAGGCACAAAGTTTGAATCTACAACCTGCTCTGTGAGGCCACACTGTGAGCAAAGCCTCAGCCTGTGAGAATGGTGATAGACCCATCTACGGAGTTTCAAGATGACTAACAAAGAACGTATACCCAGAAAGGTTTGATTAAGAGAAAAAGACTTCAAATTTATGGTTCAAGATTAGTTATATCGCCTCCCACCCCAGCTCGCGACCTGCCCCCCCCCCACCAGCTCTCAACTTTAGGAATGGCCAAGGTGCTGCGCGCAGACGCAGTGGACAGTGGGAGTGAACTTGAACTGGGACACACCCTTGCAGCTCTGAACCACCACCCCCATCTTCAGGTATCGCATCGCTCCCCCCGCCCCAGCTCGCAACCCCCCAGTCAGCTCTGAACTTTGTGACTGGCCTAGGTGCCGCACGCAGATGCAGTGGACAGTGGGAGTGGACTTGAACTGGGACACAGCCCTGCAGCTCTGACCCACGACCTCCATCTTCAGGTATGGCATCGCTCCCCCAGCCCCAGCTTGCGACCCGCCTCCCACCGCCACCTCTCAACTTTAGGACTGGACAAGGTGCCGCGCACAGACACAGTGGACAGTGAGAGTGGGCTTGAACTGGGACACACACCTGCAGCTCTGAACCATGACCCCCATCGTCAGGTATCGCATCGATCCCCCTGCCAAATCTGAACTTTGGGACTGGCCAAGGTGCGGCACGCAGACGCAGTGGAAAGCAGGAGTGGACTTGAACTGGGACACACCCCTGCAGCTCTAACCCACGACCCCCATCTTCAGGTATCCCATCCCTCCCAGCTCACGACCCCCCACCAGCTCTGAACTTTGGGACTGGTCAAGGTGCAACGTGTAGACGCAGTGGACAGCAGGAGTGGACTTGAACTGGGACACACCCCTGCA
>NW_006400225.1:293204-295603 GCF_000299155.1 Elephantulus edwardii | reverse complement strand
GTGGGAGTGGACTTGATCTGGGACACACCCATGAAGCTCTGACCCACGACTGCCATCTTCAGGTATCGCATCGCTCCCCCGCCCAATCTCACGACCACCCGCCAGCTCTGAACTTTGGGACTGGCCTATGTGCGGGGCGCAGACACAGTGGACAGTGGGAGTGGACTTGAACTGGGACAAACCCCTGCAGCTCTGACCCACGACCCCCATCTTCAGGTATCACATCGATCCCCCGCCAGCTCTGAACTTTGGGACTGGCCAAGGTGCCGCACACAGACGCAGTGGACAGTGGGAGTGGACTTGACTTGGGACAAACCCCTGCAGCTCTGACTCACGACCCCCATCTTCAGGTATCGCATCGCTCCCCCAGCCCCAACTCGCGACACCCCCGCCAGCTCTGAAATTTGGGACTGGCCAAGGTGCACCATGCAGAAGTAGTGGACAGTGGGAGTGGACTTGAACTGGGGCACACACCTGCAGCTCTGACCCACGACCCTCATCTTCTGGTATCGCATCGCTCCCCTTGCCCCAACACACGAAACCCCCCGCACCACCAGCTCTGAACTTTGGGACTGGCCTCGGTGCCGCGCGCAGACGCAGTGGACAGTGGGAGTGGACTTGAACTGGGACACATGCCTGAAGCTCTGACCCATGACCCCGATCTTCAGGTATTACATTGCTCCCCCACCCCAGCTCGCGAACCCCTCCGCCAGGTCTTAACTTTGGGACTCGCCAAGATGCCGCGTGCAGATGCAGTGGACAGTGGGAGTTGACTTAAACTGGGACACACCCCTGCAGCTCTGATCCATGACCCCCATCTTCAGGTATCGCATCGATTGCCCCGCCCCAGCTCGCGACCCGCCTCCCCCCCCGCCACCTCTCAACTTTAGGACTGGCCAAGGTGCCATGTGTAGACGCAGTGGACAGTGGGAGTGGACTTGAACGGGGACACACCCATGTAGCTCTGACCCACGACCCCCGTCTTCAGGTATCGCATCGATCCCCCCACCAAATCTGAACTTTGGGACGGGCCAAGGTGCCGCGAGCAGAAGCAGTGGACAGTGGGAGTGGACTTGAACTGGGACACACCCATGTAGCTCTGACCCATGACCCACATCTTCAGGTATCCCATCGCTCCCCCCCGCCCCAGCTCCTGACCCTCCGCCAGCTCTAAATTTTGGGACTGGCCTAGGTGCCGCGTGCAGGTGCAGTGGACAGTGGGAGTGGACTTGAACTGGGACACACCCCTCCAGCTCTGACCCATGACTCCCATCTTCAGGGATCGCATCACTCCCGCCGCCTCAGCTCGCGACCCCCCGCCAACTCTGAACTTTGGGACTGGCCAAGGTGCCGCGCGCAGACGCAGTGGTCAGTAGGAGCAGACTTGAACTGGGACACACCCCTGCAGCTCTGAACCATGACCCCCATCTTCAGGTATCGCATGGCTCCCCCCTCCCCAGCTGGCGACCCCCCTCCAGCTCTGAACTTTGGGACTGGCCAAGGTGCAGTGCGCAGATGCACTGGACAGTACGAGTAGACTTGAACTGGGAGACAACCCTGCAGCTCTGACCCACGACCCCCATCTTCGGTATTGCATCATTCCCCCCTCCCCAGCTGGCGACCCCCCTCCAGCTCTGAACTTTGGGACTGGTCAAGGTGCCACACGCAGACGCAGTGGACAGTGGGAGCGGACATGAACTGGGACACAACCCTGCAGCTCTGAACCACGACCCCCATCTTCAGGTACCGCATCGATCCCCGCCACCAGCTCCGAACATTGGGACTGGCCAAGGTGCCGCACACAGACCCAGTGGACAATGGGAGTGGACGTGAAGTGGGACACACCCCTGCAGCTCTGACCCACGACCCAGATCTTCAGGTATAGCATTGCTCCCCCCGCCCCAGCTCACAACTCCCCTGCCAGCTCTGAACATTGAGACTGGCCAAGGTGTCACACGCAGACCCAGTGGACAGTGGGAGTGGACTTGAACTGGGACACACGCCTCAAGCTCTGACCCATAACCCCAATCTCCAGGTATTGCATTGCTCCCCCCACCCCAGCTTGCGACACCCCCCCCTCCAGCTCTGAACTTTAGGACTGACCAGGGTGACGCGCGCAGATGCACTGGACAGTGGGAGTGGACTTGAACTGGGACACACCCCTGCAGCTCGGACCTACAACCCCCAAATTCAGGTATCGCATTGCTCGCCCCGCCAGCTCTGAAATGTGGAACTGGCCAGGATGCCTCGCGCAGACGCAGTGAACAGTGGGAGTGGACTTGAACTGGGAAACAACCCTGCAGGTTTGACCTATGACCCACATCTTCAGGTATCGCATTACTCTCCCCGTCCCATATCACGACCCCTCCCCCGCCAGCTCTCAACTTTAGAACTGGACA
>NW_006400225.1:291903-293049 GCF_000299155.1 Elephantulus edwardii | reverse complement strand
TGGACTTGAACTGGGAAACACCCCTGCAACTCTGACCCACGAGCCCCATCTTCAGGTATCGCATCGCTCCCCACTCCCCAGCTGACTACCCCCACGCCAGCTCCCAAGTTTGAGACTGACCAAGGTGCAGCGCACAGGCACAATGAACAGTGGGAGTGGACTTGATCTGGGAAACAGCCCTGAAGCTCTGACCCAAGACAGCCATCTTCAGGTATCGCATCGCTCCCCCGTCCAAGCTCATGACCCCCCATCAGCTCTGAACTTTGGGACAGGCCTAAGTGCGGCACGCAGACACATTGGACAGTGGGAGTGGATGCGAACTGGGACACACCCCTACAGCTCTGACCCACGACCCCCATCTTCAGGTATTGCATCTATCCACCCGCCCCAGCTCGCGACCCGCCTCCCCCCGCCACCTCTCAACTTTGGGACTGGCCAAGGTGCCACGTGTAGATGCAGTGGACATTGGGAGTGGACTTGAACTGGGACACACCCCTGCAGCTCTGACCCATGACCCCCATCTTCAGGTATCACATGGCTCCCCCCTCCCCAGCTGGCAACCCCCCCTCCAGCTCTGGACTTTGGGACTGGCCAAGGTGCAGCGCGCAGACACAGTGAACAGTGGGAGTGGACTTGGAATGGGAGACAACCCTGCTGCTCTAATCCATGACCCCCATCTTCATTATTGCATCATTCCCCCCACACCAGCTCTGAACTTTGGGACTGGCCAAGGTGCACCGCGCAGATGCAGTGGACACTGGGAGTGGACTTGACATGGGACACACCCCTGAAGCTCTGACCCCGGACCCCATCTTCAGGTATCGCATCGCTCCCCCGGCCCAGCTCTCGACCCCCCCGCCAGCTCTGAACTTTGGGACTGGCCTAGGTGCCGCGCGCAGACGCAGTGGACAGTGGGAGTGGACTTGAACTGGGACACACCCCTGCAGCTCGGACCCATGACCCCCAAATTCAGGTATCGCATCGCTCACCCTGTCCCGGCTCACGTCCTCCCCGCCAGCGCTGAACTTTGGCCTGGCTAAGGTGTCGTGCGCAGAAACAATGAACAGTGGGGGTGGACTTTAACTGGGAAACAACCCTGCAGCTTTGACCTATGACCCACATCTTCAGGTATCGCATTACTCTCCC
>NW_006400225.1:290436-291354 GCF_000299155.1 Elephantulus edwardii | reverse complement strand
CCCCCCGCCTCAGTTCGGGACCCTCCCGCCAGCTCTGAACTATGGGACTGGCCAAGGTGCCGCACGAAGACGCAGTGGACAGTGGGAGCAGACATGAAGTGGGACACAACCCTGCAGCTCTGAACCACGACCCCCATCTTTCGGTATCACATTGATCCCCCCCACCAGCTCTGAACTTTGGGACTGGCCAGAGTGCCGCACGCAGACACAGTGGACAGTGGGTTTGGACTTGAACTGGGACACACCCCTGCAGCTCTGACCCACAACCCCCATCTTCAGGTATAGCATTGCTCCCCCCGCCCCAGCTCACGACTCCCCTGCCAGCTCTGAACTATGAGACTGGCCAAGGTGTGACATGCAGACCCAGTGGACAGTGGGAGTGGACTTGAACTGGGACACACGCCTGAAGCTCTGACCTACGACCCCAATCTTCAGGTATTGCATCGCTCCCCCCGCCCCAGGTTGCGACCCCCCCCCAGCTCTTTACTTTGGGACTGACCAGGGTGACACGCGCAGACTCAGTGGATAGTGGGAGTGGACTTGACCTGGGGCACACCCCTGAAGCTCTGACGCACGACCCCATCTTCAGGTATCGCATCGCTCCCCCGGCCCAGCTCTCGACCCCCCCCGCCAGCTCTGAACTTTGGGACTGGCCTAGGTGCCGCGTGCAGACGCAGTGGACAGTGGGAGTGGACTTGAACTGGGACACACCCCTGCAGCTCGGACCCACGACCCCCAAATTCAGGTATTGCATCGCTCACCCTGTCCCGGCTCACGTCCTCCCAGCCAGCACTGAACTTTGGCCTGGCTAAGGTGTCGCGCACAGAAACAATGAACAGTGGGGGTGGACTTTAACTGGGAAACAACCCTGCAGCTTTGACCTATGACCCACATCTTCAGGTATCGCATTACTCTCCC
>NW_006400225.1:288752-289306 GCF_000299155.1 Elephantulus edwardii | reverse complement strand
CAGGCACAATGAACAGTGGGAGTGGACTTGATCTGGGACACAGCCCTGAAGCTCTGACCCAAGACCGCCATCTTCAGGTATCGCATCGCTCCCCCGCCCAAGCTCGCGACCCCCCATCAGCTCTGAACTTTGGGGCTGGCCTAAGTGCGGCGCGCAGACACATTGGACAGTGGGAGTGGACGTGAACTGGGACACACCCCTACAGCTCTGACCCACGACCCCCATCTTCAGGAATCGCATCTATCCACCCGCCCCAGCTCGCGACCCGCCTCCCCCGCCACCTCTCAAATTTAGGACTGGCCAAGGTGCCACGTGTAGACGCAGTGGACATTGGGAGTGGACTTGAACTGGGACACACCCCTGCAGCTCTGACACATGACCCCCATCTTCAGGTATCGCCCCGCCAGCTCTGAACTTTGAGACTGGCCAAGGTGTCGCACGCAGACCTAGTGGACAGTGGGAGTGGACTTGAACTGGGACACACCCCTCCAGCTCTGACCCACAACTCCCATCTTCAGGTATGGCATCGCTCCCCCCGCCTCAGTTCGGGACCC
>NW_006400225.1:287462-288652 GCF_000299155.1 Elephantulus edwardii | reverse complement strand
CCCCCCGCCTCAGTTCGGGACCCTCCCGCCAGCTCTGAACTATGGGACTGGCCAAGGTGCCACGCGAAGACGCAGTGGACAGTGGGAGCGGACATGAAGTGGGACACAACCCTGCAGCTCTGAACCACGACCCCCATCTTCAGGTATCACATTGATCCCCCCACCAGCTCTGAACTTTGGGACTGGCCAGAGTGCCACACGCAGACACAGTGGACAGTGGGTTTGGACTTGAACTGGGACACACCCCTGCAGCTCTAACCCACGACACCTATCTTCAGGTATTGCATCGCTCCCCCTCCCCAGGTGGCGACCCCCCGCCAGCTGTGAACTTTGGGACTGGCCAAGTTGCCGCACGCATACGCAGTGTACAGTGGGAGTGGACATGACCTGGGACACACTGCTGCAGCTCTGACCCACGACCCCCATCTTCAGGTATCGCATCGCTCCCCCCCGCCCCAGCTCACAACACCCCCGCCAACTCTGAACTTTTAGACTGGCCAAGGTGCCGCACGTATACGCAGTGTACAGTGGGAGTGGACTTGAACTAGGACAAGCCCCTGCAGCTCTGACCCACGACCCCAATCTTCAGGTATCGCATCGATCCCCCCGCCAGCTCTGAACTTTGGTACTAGCCAAGGTGCCGCGCACAGACGCAGTGGACAGTGGGACTGGACGAGAACTGGGACACACCCCTGCAGCTCTGACCCATGACCCCTATCTTCAGGTATCGCAGCGCTCCCCCCGCCCTATTTCGCGAGCCCCCTGCCAGCTCTGAATTTTGGGACTGGCCAAGGTGCCATGTGCAGACACAGTGGACAGTGGGAGTGGATGTGACCTGGGACACACCGCTGCAGCTCTGACCCACGACCCCCATCTTCAGGTATCGCAGCGCTCCCCCCGCCCTATTTCGCGACTCCCCCGCCAGCTCTGAGCTTTTAGACTGGCCAAGGTGCCGCCCACATACACAGTGTACAGTGGGAGTGGACTTGAACTAGGACACGCCCCTGCAGCTCTGACCCACGACCCCCATCTTCAGGTATCGCATCGATCCCCCCGCCAGCTCTGAACTTTGGTATTAGCCAAGGTGCCGCGCGCAGACGCAGTGGACAGTGGGACTGGACGAGAACTGGGACACACCCCTGCAGCTCTGACCCACGACCCCCATCTTCAGGTACCGCATCGCTCCCCCC
>NW_006400225.1:285599-287362 GCF_000299155.1 Elephantulus edwardii | reverse complement strand
GCGCAGACGCAGTGGACAGTGGGCGTTGACATGAACTGGGTGACACCCCAGCAGCTCTGACCCACGACCCCCATCTTCAGGTATTGCATCCCTCCCCCCGCCACAGCTCGCGAGCCCCCTGCCAGCTCTGAACTTTTGGACTGACCAAGGTACTGCACACAGACACAATGGACAGTGGGAGTGGACTTGAACTGGGACACACGCCTGCAGCTCTGACCCACGACCCCCATCTTCAGGTATTACATCGATCCCCCAGCCAGCTCTGAACGTTGGGACTGGCCAAGGTGCTGCACACAGACCCAGTAGACAGTGGGAGTGGACTTGAACTGGGACACTCGCCTGAAGCTCTGACCCACGCCCCCAATCTTCATGTATTGCATTGCTCCCCCCGCCCCAGCTCGCGACCCCCCCCCCACCAGGTCTGAACTTTGGGACTGGCCAAGGTGCTGCGTGCTGACGCAGTGGACATTGGGAGTGGACTTGACCTGGGACACACCCCTGAAGCTCTGACCCATGACCCCCATCTTCAGGTACCGCATCGCTCCCCTGCCCAAGCTCGTGACACCCCACCAGCTCTGAACTTTTGGACTGGCTTAGGTGCGGCACGCAGACACGGTGGACAGTGGGAGTGGACTTGAACTGGGATACACCCCTGCAGCTCTGACCCATGACCCCCATCTTCAGGTATCGCATCGCTCCCCACCCCCCAGCTGCCTACACAGCCCTGCAGCTCTGACCCACCACCCACGTCTTCAGGTATTGCATCACTCCCCACACCCCAGCTCCCAACCTGCCCCCCCGCCCCCTCTCAACTTTAGGACTGCTCAAGGAGCCGCGCGCAGACGCAGTGGACAGTGGGGTAGACTTGAACTGGGACACACCCCTGCAGCTCTGACCCATGACCCCCATCTTCAGGTACCGCATCGAACCCCCCGCCAAATCTGAATTTTGGGACTGGCCAAGGTGCCACACACAGACGCAGTGGACAGTGGGAGTGGACTTGACTTGGGACACACCCCTGCAGCTCTGACCCACGACCCCCATCTTCAGGTATCACATCGCTCCCCCAGCCCCAGCTCGCGACACCCCGCCAGCTCTGAAATTTGAGACTGGCCAAGGTGCAGCGTGCAGAAGTAGTGGACAGTGGGAGTGGACTTGAACTGGGACGCACATCTGCAGCTCTGACCCACGACCCCCATCTTCTGGTATCACATCGCTCCCCTTGCCCCAACTCGTGAACCCCCCGCACCGCCAGCTCTGAACTTTCGGACTGGCCTCAGTGCCGCGCGCAGACGCAATGGACAGTGGGAGAGGACTTGAACTGGGACACACCCCTGAAGCTCTGACCCACAACCCCCATCTTCAGGTGTCGCATCACTCCCCCACCCCAGCTCGCAACCCCCCCACCAGCTCTGAACTTTTGGGCCCTTGAGCCAGGACTTAAAGAAAAGGGGAAAAAAATCAACCAACTAAAACAAAAACAAAACAAGAATCGACACAGAAAAACAAAAACACATAGACTAAATTTATAGCATTTTTCAACATCACTTGAAAAAATTGTCCAATATTGAAGATTTAGTTTCTTTAGACTACAAACTGCTGCTTGGACCTACTACATTGGTCCCATCTACCTAAGCAAAAGGAAGGTACTGGACATCTTTATAGAGAAGTAGTGACATCAAACCAAGAACCACCTAACACCTTAGTTTTCAAAAACTCTTCCACTTCAGTGTCTCGAAAGCAGCAGGGTACCTCACTCACCA
>NW_006400225.1:261317-280922 GCF_000299155.1 Elephantulus edwardii | reverse complement strand
GGGTTGCAGAGTGGATTATATTTGGGGTGGGGGGTGGGGTTTGGGGAGGTGCGGAGGGATTGTGTACCAATGAGGGTGTTTTTCTTTTGCTTTTCAAGGAGAGGAGCAAACGTGGGGTGGGTGCTAGGGGGGTGTGGGGAGAAGGGTGCAACAATGAATGAATGGAATTCCAAAATCTCTGTAGATGTTCATTGAAATGAAAAATATACTAAGTTAAAAAATATTATATCTAACATAGAAGAATTATGAAGCATATGTGCAAGCTTTGGAGTGCAAGTACACAGATCTAATGATGTAATTGGCTTAAGGGAGTCTGAAGAAAAACTAAAGCAAAAACAGCAAGTGTCTGCACATGGGGGAAACATCTTCGTAATGAGACTAGCAACCAAGGATCAAGAGATGCAAGAGTGTACTACTCAAATCCAGTGCCTAGTTCAGCATGTTCAGCAGCTGAGTGTTACCCAACTGAAATCAACAATGGCAGACACAGCGATCAGCTTGTTTTTCCTACAAATGAAAGATGAGCTGGAACAGACTGAAGATAAACTGTAACAAGTCCAAAATTAACTGAGTGACTGCAAGCATACACCTGAGACGTAAACAAATCACATTCCCTAGTTAAGACTTTCCTGACAGTCCAGAGGTGAGGAGCTGTGATGGAACAGCCATGTACTGATTGCCACACCAAGACTCGGACTTTTTAAAAAATTTATTTTATTTTATTTTATTATTTTTGTGTGAGTGTACTGTCAAATCAGATCTGACTGGTACAGGAGGAGATTGTCCCTCCTTCCTTGGCAGAGCATCTGGTGGATTCGAACCATGTGCCTCTGGGATTGTAGTTGCAACTCCTTGCCACTAGGCCACCAGAGCTTCCCAAGACTCGAACTTTTTAAGCCAAAACCCCACATTCTTAACGGTCCAGCTTTTAATTGTTACTGGAAAACTTTCCAGAAGGACCTCTTGTTTCAGGTTTTTCTCTTCTTTTCTTTGCTGAAGGTGTCAGACTATTCAAGAAGTGGCTTCTTGTTGTTGTCGATTACTGTCGAGTAAAGCACAACTCATAGTGACCCTCTGAACAAAAGACCTGAAACCTTTCTATAACTACTGTCATTTCTCAAAGTTCATAGTTTCCAGAGGCATAATGTTTAGGAAGTGGATGCCACTCCTGCTTGCAATTGTTGTTGTTGTTTGATGCCATGGAGTCGTAGACTCATAGCGACGCTATGAACAAACAGCCTGAGCACTGTTAGTTCGTAAGAGATTCCGGAGGCAAGCCATTTCGGAAGTGGATGCCGCTCCTGCTTCCAGGCTTGATTTAGTCGGGAAGCTCCAGCCAACACTGTCCGCCATGGGTGCCCATTACCACGATTGGCACATCACTGTCACAGTCTTCAGCATCACAGCAACCACGAATTACCTCTGTACAGCAATGCACAGACCAGTGCTATACCACCTAGAAGAATGTTTGACAGGAAGACAATTTAAACCTGGCCGAGGGCCACAGATGAAAATCACCCACCTTCGACTTGGTAGCATAGCTTCCTTTCCACTAGGCCAACGTAGGTCTCTCTTGGTCGTCAATTGTTAGCGTTGTTTGATGCCGTCGAGTCGTAGACGACTCATAGTGACCCCATGAACAAACAGCCTGAGCACTGTACGTACATAGAGTTTCCGGAGGCACCTGCTTGCAATAGGTATAGGTAAACGAGTGACTTAACTTTGATCACTTGATTAAGGTGGTTTTCTGCAGGTATTCACCACTGTAAATGCTGTCGTTTTCTGCCTGAAAATTAGTAAGGATTTTTAAAAAGGTACTTAATAATAACTAGGTAAAACGTTCATTGCCATTCAGTCAGAACTGATTAGCAGCTTACTCTAGCAGGTTGCTGAAGGTTATGAATAACATGAGAGAAGAGCGCTCATTTTCTCCCTCAAGTGGCTGGTGGATTTGAACTGCCAGAGGTGTCACCTTTGATTCAGCAGTACAACTTCCTACAGGCCATGAAAGTATCTACAGTATTGAGAAGAACTATGATATGAGTCACATAACACTATGCCACACAGGGCCTCTTTTGTAACAAACCAGTCAAAACACAAAACCTGAACACAAGGGAATTCCCAGACAAATTAACATAGGGACATTTTACAATACAGCTGGCCTGATCCTCAAAAGTGACAAAATTACAAAGGAGCTAAGTCTCCATAAACTTTCATTAAAATTAATTTTTAAAAACCTGTTAAAACAAAATTACAAAGGAGCTATTCTCAACTGAAAGAGACCCAAGAACCATGCTGTGCCATGCCATATCTGAGACTATCCCACTGTCTCTGAGAAATTCCCCTTCTAGGAATCACATGCACTTGAAAAATGTTCCTATCTGAAAACAATAAAGGAAGAAACAAAAATCTTAGGCTGGTGGCACAATGCATCTTCAGACAGTTGGGAGGAATGGAAACCTGTTGTTGTTGGGTGCCATCAAGTTGACTATGAACCTGTGTATTCCGTACCATTCTCATCCTCTGATATACTTGATCACACTGTTAAAGTCAATCTATCTCATTTAAGGTCTTCCTCTCTTTTACTGACCCTCCACCTTATCGAGCATGAGACTCTTCTCCAAGGATTGGTCCCTCATAACAATATGTGAGACAAAGTTCCTCCATTCTTGCCTCTATGGTGCACCCCGGTTGCACTTTCTCCAAGACATATTTGCTTGTTCTTATTGTGGTCCCTGAGATATTACTGTTCTCCAACACCACAACACAAAGGCATTAATTCTTCTACTGTCATCCTTAGTCATTGTCCAACTTTCAGATGAATAGCAACTATTTCTCAATTACTTTTCAGAGAAGTCATTTGGGTAAATTTGCATAGAGGAAATATGCTATCAAGGACCTCTTCATGATGTTAAAGACCAATTATGTCAGTTTAAGGACTAAGGTGCACCTACTTCAAGTCATGGTCTGAAAATTAATTGAGGTTAACTTTGAGCATAATGACTTAGAGACATGTATATTAGCTTTGCTAATAGGACTGTGGACTTGATTATTGTTGAATTTCTGCTTTAAAATTTGAATGAGGTAATTTTGTCTCTAAAGAGTGGGTTTTCTAAAAGAATTAACTTTTAATAATCATGAGAGAAATTGACTGCTAGATGTCAATATAGTATAAGTTTATACATGTGACCTTTTAGTTTAGAGTAGTGCTCCTTTATTGAGCCTTTAATCAATGGTGTTTTCTTGAAATGGTTGTTAATGCTGTAGACTGTCCAAACACAGAGATGACATTTTCAAAATCAAATTTGAACTATTTGAAGCATGACGTGTTTTTTTCCACAGTAGTGAAATAAATTGAATCTCCATTTCATTCAGCAGACACATATTAATAGATTGATGTGTTAATGAGGGATGTGCTCCTTCATTATAGTCAAGCCTTTTACATCACACTCATGATATTAAATGCACCTGGAAAGGAAATAGTTTTAAAGAGAGAAAATGTATTTTAATTAGTACTTTCAAAGTATTGTTTGTTGCAATTTACCAGTGGGACCTGAGGTCATGGTGCTGTTGAGGGAAAAACACACAGAAAAACAAAGAGAAAGCAAGGCACAGGGGGCTTAGGCAAGAGCCAAAAGAGCTGAGCTTTATTTTTCTTAGCATATACAGAAAATAAAAGCATTCCATTACTATCAAAATAATTAGACTTCTTGCAACACAGTAAACAATTATTTCAGAGACCCTAAAGTTACATATCTAACAATTATTTCTGTGGGCTCTATGAGGAGACACATGGCGTTAGGATTGGTGGAAGATCTATCAACAATCTGCGTTATGTAGGTGACACAACCTTGCTCGCTGAAACTGAGGAGGACCTCATGCACTTACTGATGAGGGTCAAGGACTGCAGCCTTCAGTATGGACTGAGGCCCAATGTCAAGAAGACAAAGATTTTCACCACTGGACCAATCGGTAGCATCAGGATGGATGGCGAAGAGATTGAGATTGTTCACTGCTTCAGTTTGCTAGGCTCCACAGTCAACACTCTTGGCACCAGCAGCCAGGAAATCAAAAAACGTATTGCGATGGGAAAGTCTGCTGTTAGGGACCTCTCTAAAGTACTCAAGAGCAACGGTGTCTCTTTGGAGACGAAGATGTGTGCCTGATACAGGCCATGGTCTTTGCAATCACTTGTTATGCATCAGAGAGCTGGACAATGACTAGGGAGGACAGGAGAATTGACGCCTTTGAGCTGTGGTGCTGGAGAAGAGTATTGAATGTACCATGGAGTGCCAAGAAAACGGATTCATCCTAGAGAGGGTTAAACCAGGTTAAACTAAGCCCACGACCCCAAACAGCACGCCACACAAGAAGGCCTCAAAAGTAGCGACGCGCAGGGCGCAAGCGCTGAATGAGGGCACGCGCAGGGCGGAGCCGCAGCCTAGCCCCATTGCAGTGAAGACGTCAGCGCGCGGGGCGGGGCCGGAGCCGGGCGTGATTGCGGCGGCGTGGAGGGCGGTGCAGAGCGTTGTGGGCGCGGAGAGGACCCGGCGGGCGTGGGTACGGGCCTGGCTGGGCAGGGCGCAGAGTGGGGTGGGGCGGGCGGCAGCCATGGTGCAACGCGGAGTTGGGGCTCGGGCCTGCATCACTGCGAGAGGCTGCGAGTAGCTGGCCTCGCTGGGCCGCAGTACAGGCGGAGGCAGCCGCACCGGCGTCCTCCAGTCCCAGGGCGCAGGCAGCGGGCGCGGAGCCCTCTGCGCGGCCGGCCGTCGCCCGCCGCTCGGCCCGCTGGCAATGGTGACACATGCGGCGACGGCGAGCCGGCGGCAGGACCATGGTTGAGCGCGCCAGCAAGTTCGTGCTTGTCGTGGCAGGCTCGGCGTGCTTCATGCTCATCCTGTACCAGTACGCGGGCCCAGGACTGAGCCTGGGCTCGCCCGGCGGCCGTGCGCCGCCCAGCGACCTGGACCTTTTCCCCACGCCTGACCCGCACTACGAGAAAAAGTATTACTTCCCAGTGCACGAGCTCGAGCGCTCGCTGCGCTTCGACATGAAGGGCGATGACGTGATTGTCTTCCTGCACATTCAGAAGACAGGTGGCACCACCTTCGGCCGCCACCTTGTTCAGAACGTGCGCCTTGAGGTGCCCTGTGACTGCCGGCCCGGCCAGAAGAAATGCACCTGCTACCGGCCCAACCGCCGCGAGACCTGGCTCTTCTCGCGCTTCTCCACCGGCTGGAGCTGCGGGCTACACGCCGACTGGACAGAGCTCACTAACTGCGTGCCTGGCGTGCTCGACCGTCGAGACCCCGCTTCGCTGCGCACGCCCAGGTGAGCGTCCCCTGGCGCCCTGCCCTCTGGTCCCGGCCACCCCGCCGCCTGGGCCCACTCGTTCACCAACTGTTCTGCTTTCTCAGTCTCCCTAATCTTGTACTGACCTGCTCAGCGCCCTGGGCCCTCAGACTTGGCACTGCTTTAGCCCATACCTGTTGTCACTCCCACCTTTACCATCACCATTTCTTCTTACTGCCTATATCAGGGAATTCCCAGGTTTCCTTCTCTCGGGCGTCCCCCCCCCCTTGCCTCTGCCCAGTGTGAATTCTGGTCTATTCCAGTTGAGGGTCAGGGCTCACCCTCTGCAGCACCGTGGGCTTTTGGCTTTCCGCGGGTGCAGCAGGTTTCCGTGTGTGTGGTTTCTGCCTGGAATATTTTTCCCCTTCATGCTCAAAACCTGAGAGTCGCCCGTGGAGGCCGCCAGTCCTACACCCTAGCTTGCCATCCTGCCTCCAAGAAGCTGAGGGAAGTATGTAGACAAAGGACTCCGCTGTCGGAGAAGGCAACAGGGACTGGGCAGTGTTGCCGGCTTTCTCAAGTTGGGCTGAAAGCTGCTGCACCTAGAAGCAACAAAAGCAGACCCGTGGCAGACCACCTTGCCAGCCGGGTGCCAGCCAGGGTGCTGAGTTGGACAGGCTTACGTGTGCCCCTTTTGGGGCCTGAGGGATGCAGGGCTGACTTCTGTGGGTGGAGTTGTGGGAGGGGGAGTATATTTCTGTGTGTTCTTAGAGTGCGCTGTACAGACAGGCTGGGGCAGAGAGGTGATAGCTGTGTGCTGGTGCCCTTTTGGGCAAGGACATGCAGGTGTCCGGCATTTGGGAGATGTGAGGCTCTAACATCTGGCTGGCCTGGAGCTGAGTGTCATCCCCAGGCCTGGGGCTCAGTATTTAGTTCTTCTGGTTATTTTTCTCCCTGGTAATCCCTCAGACTGTTGGGAAATTGAGATCCTGTGATGGAAGGAGAGAGTCGTCCCACAGATCTTGCATGGCTTTTACTAAGTGTAGTCTGGGAAATCCAGAATACCAGCTAAGAGTTGATGTTCCAGCCCCTCAAGTGCACATCCTAAACTTGGGACTTCCAGTCAGCAAGTTCTTGGGTAAAGACACTCCTGTCATCTAGCTTATTCTGCGGTAGATGAAATTGGCCTACAGCAGAGCAGCACCCTCCTGTCCACCTCTGGGCCCCTCTGCTGACCAACAAGCAAGATGCACCTCTCCTCTGCCCACAGGGGAACCCCATCCAATGTGACAGGTTCCTGGAACACCGTGGAAGGGAGAATGGATGCAGAATTTGTTTGCAAGAGGTCCAGGATCTCCAAGCTTGCTCTGGACTAGAGGCAGCCTTGGACCAAGTGGGCAGTCCAGGTGCTGCGTGAGGGAGGAAGACAGCAGGCACCACCATCTGACACCCACTGCTGCGGGTGGGCCATGCCCTCAGCCTAGACATTGTCAAGAACAGAGCAGCTAAGGCTATGGGGGAGAGCCCTGACTCTGAGGAGTGGGCTGTACAACTCTGTATGCAGGCCCTGGGTCCTTTCCATGCACCTTCCTGCCTTTTTCATTTCTAGGTACCAAGTTGGTTGCTTTTTTAATGAGTTGTCTAAAGAAGCCAAAATAATTTTGGCCTTGTGTTTATGAGCAGTCTGCACAGCATGTGCCAATGTAGCTGCCCTTGATGCTGGTCTCAGGACTGAAGTGTTCCCTTCCCCAGTGGAGGTTGCAGTCATTTAGGTAGGGCTAGGTCCTGCACTGTCCAATGGGCTGCTGGACTTAGGAGGAGATGGGCCCCAGACAGAGACATGGTACTCTCTTGTCTCTCTCACCAGTGCCCTGGAGCCTCTCCTCCAGGCCATTGCAGCGTTGTGTCCACTGTTATTTGAGCTGAGAAGTGGCTCTGCTCTCCAGTCAATGTGTTCAGGTCCATCTCTGCCCTGGGGCGGGTGAAGTCACACATCCTTTCTCATATGTTATCTCAGTGGACAGTTGGAGAGTGGACAGCCACTAGAATTTGTACTGGGTTCAGTGGCTTGGTTGTCATTAAGGGGTCTTGAGTCTTTCTTTCCCATCTCCCATCCCCATATTTTTGTTTCTAACATGCCCTTATGAAAGGGAGAAGAACACTCACCATAGATAGCTTCATGCATAGTTCTTTCTTTAATTGAAACCTTCATACACATTGTATACCAAAGTCAGTCCATATAGTCAGAAACTTAAATGTATTTGTTGGGTTTTTAAAAAAAATTTATTATGTAAGACCTTTATAAACAGGTTCTTGCAGTTTTGTTGACTTTTTTTGAAAAACCAACTTTTATAACAAACTAAAAATGAAGTTTTAAAAAATCTCAACTTGACCAGATATGAAACAATTTAAAAATATTTAAAGGTGTAGTGAGAAAAACCAGGCTTTTTAAAAAAGCACTTTTTTGTCGTTACCAAAAAAGAGATATCTTTAGGTAAAAATAATAAAAACCCCATGCAGCATAGATAATGCAGATAGTTTTAGTTATCTGGTCAACAGGCAAAAAACAAGCACTTAAGGTCTTCGGCTCCAATCTTTTGGTCATTTCTTATTGCTGGAATTTCATATTCATTTCTTCTTTCTGGATGACTAAACCAGATAATGATAGAGATGGTAAGCCTGCATTTACTCAGCTCCGCCCTGCTTAGCCTCGGGAGCAGACAAATTCTCAGCTGATGGATTGGCTGCTTTTGACTCTTTGCCATCTTGTGGTTTAGGGTTTTCTGGGCATCTGCGTTGGTAATTGAAGTTGCAGTGGCACTGACGTTGAGGTGGCTGCTGACCTTGGGTCTCATCTTGATTTTCCTTATCTTCTTCATGGCCGTCCTCTTTAGGCTGTCTTTGGCAAGGAGGGCCCCGGGGAAATCCTGGTCTAAAACCTGATGCATATTCTGTCTCACTGCTTTACCTTGTTCTCCTGCACTCTGGTTGTCAGCACCCTCCATCACTTTTTCCTGCACAGGAGAGTTGGAATACTGTGGTCGATACCCATAGGGTCTCTGCCCATAAGGTCTCTGCCCATAGGGTCTCCCTATGTAGTAAGGTGGGAACCGTCGCCTGCTTTGCCGGTGGTAGGGCTGGCACTCTCCTATCCCTCATTCTTCTCCCCACTCAATATTCTGGTAATTCTGTTGGTAATTACATGGAGGATCCCTACAACAAGAATATTGTCTATAATAGTTACAGTGTGCTGAATATTTACTGCCTTGCACTGGAACACCACCAAGACCTATAATATTTGCTGCCTCCACACCCTTTTCTCCTTCAACAACATCAAACTCCACAGTCTCTCCATCTCCTACACTGCGAAGGTACTTCTGGGATTATTCTTCTTTATGGCAGTCTGGTGTACAAATACTTCTTCCTTGATGTCATTCCTGTTGATGAAACCATATTCATTCCTTACTTCCCAAAACCTTCCTTGCAGTGACCTTTTTGTCCCCGCTGACAAGCTCCCTGTGCCCCTGCCCGTGGTGCCTGGTTGGTGTCGGCAGTGTTGAGTGGGAGGGGGGTGGAGGGGTGTCAGCAGACAGCTGCTTATGGTTGTGTTGATGGTGACTGAGGTGGGTTGTGGCAGTTGCGGCTCCTCCCAGGGGGGAAGGGGAGGGGGGGGCTCCTGCTAACGGTCAAACTCAGAAACTTAATGTTTTAACAGCAGCAAAGGCTTTTCCTTTCTGGATGCCCTGTCATCCACTTCTGTATTGTTGGACAAGCGCGGTGTAGAGTTGGCTCTTGTTTGCAATGCTATAGTGTGTCGTTCCTGGTTGTGGACTTCTGTGTAGCTCTTACCCCTTTGAGTTCCCTGGGTGAGTGGTGCACATGGTTGCATTCATTTACTAACTGGAAGATTCAGAGTTCAAATCCACTTCACAACACTATGGGAAAAAGACTTGGTGATCTGCTTCTGTAAGATCACAACCATTGACAATTATGCAGCACTGAAAACTTGAAGTCGCCGTCAGCCTAACAGTTTTCAGTCTTGTTTTGGTTTCATCTTTGAGAATGCCATGGTGTGGGATTCTGACTGGAGTGTCTTAAGAGTTTATGTTGTTGTTGTTATGTGCCGTTGAGTCACCTGCACCTCATAGCAACCCTATGTACAACAGCCCTAAACCCTGCTCTATCCCTTGCCAATCTTACTGTCTCTGACACGCCTATCCCCATTACCCCAGTGACTGAATCAGTCCATCTCATCGAGGGTCTTCCTCTCCTGCACTATCCCTCTACCCTCCCAAGCATGATGTCCCTCTCCAAGGACTGGTCCTGCCTTGCAACATGTCCAAAATATGTCAGACAGAGCTTCAAGAATCCTTGCCTCTTAAGGAGCAGCCTGGCTTCACCTGCTCTAGGTCGAACTTGTTTGTTCTCCTAGTGGTCCATGGTATATTCAGTACTCTTCTCCAACACCAAAGCTCAAAAACATCAACTCTCTTTCTGTCATCCCTAGTCATTGTCCAGCTCTCTGATTTATAGCAAGTAATTGCAAAGACCATGGCCTGTATCAGGTGCACCTTGGTCTCCTGACTGACATCGTTGCTTCTCAGTAACTTGGAGAGGTTTCAGACAACAGACTTTGCCAGTACAATTCGTCTTTTAATTTCCTAGCTACTGGTACCAAGAATGTTGATTGTAGAGCCAAGCAAACTGAAGCTGTCAACAATCTCAATCTCTTCATCATCCATCATGATGCTGCCTAGTGGTGAAAATCTTTGTTTTCTTGATATTGAGCCTCAATCCATATTGAAAGCTGCAGTCCTTGACCCCCTGCAGCAAGGGCTTCAGGTCCTCCTCAGTTTCAGCAAGCAAGGTTGTGTCATCTCCATAACACAGATTGTTGATGAGTATACCTCCAATTCTGATGCCACCCTTCCCAATTTTGATCCATGTCATGCAATGTTTCCTTGCTATGTTCTGACGACTGCCTCCTGGTCCAAGTATAGGTTTTGCATTAGCACAATCAAGTGTTCTGGGATTCCCATTCTTCTCAGAGTCAGCCACAGTTTGTTGTGATCCACACAGTCACATGCCTTTGCATAGTCAATGAAACACAGATAGACATTCCTCTGGTACACTCTGCCTTCAGCCAAGATCCATCTGACATTAGCTATAATATCCCTAGTGTCATGGCCTCTTCTAAATCCAGCCTGCACTTCCTGCAGTTCTCTGTTCCAGTCGTTTGGATAATCTTCAGCAGAATCTTGCTTGCATATGATATCAGTGGTTCTGTTCGATAATTTCCACATTCTGTGGGATCACCTTTCTTTGGAATGGGAAGATCTTTTCCGGTCAGTAGGCCATGTGGTTGACCACCAGATTTCTTGGCACAACTTACTGAGCACGTCTAGGGCAGCATCTGTTTGTTGAAATCTGTCAGTTGGTATACCATCATTTCCTGGGGTCTTGTTTTTTGCCAGTTCTTTCAGAGCAGCTTGAACTTCCTCCTTCATCACCACAGGCTCTTGCTCATACATTGTTTCATGAAATTCTTCTGTATCCACCAATTCCTTTTGGTACAATGACTGTATACTCTTTCCATCTTCTTTTTTGTGTGTGTGTGCATGTGTACATTCAGATTGGATCTGACTGGTACAGGAGGAGATTGCCCCTCTTTCTCCAGCAGAGCTCTGCTGGATTCTAACCACATACCTTTGGGATTACAGTGCAGCTTCTTGCCACTAGGCCACCAGAGCTCCCTTCCATCTTCTTTTAATGCTTCCTGGATCATTTACTATTCCACCCAAAGCATCCTTAAGTATAGCAACTCAAGGTTTGAATTTGTTTTTCAGTTCCTTCACCTGAAGAAGTGCTGAGCGAGCTGGCCCTTTTGATTTTCTGACTCTAGCTCCTTGCACATTTCATTGTAATACTTTGTCTTCCCACGCTGCCCTTTGGAATCTTCTGTTCAACTCCTTAATATCTTGGGTTTTTTCCCTTTGTTTTGTTTTCTCTGTGCTCCAGTGCAATATTCTTATGACATGCATTTTGGTCTTTTCTTCCTCCTCTGTCTTTGTAACAACCTTTTGCATTCTTCCTGGATGGTGTTCTTGATATCCTCCCACAGCTCATCTGGTCTTCGCTCATTAATGTCCAAGGCCTCAAACCTGTCCCTGAGATGGTTTTGAAATTCAGGTAGGATAGACTCAAGGTCAAATTTTGGTTCCTGTGGACTTGATTTAATTTTCCTCAGCTCCAGCTTGAACTTGCATATGAGTAGTTGGTGGTCTGTTTCACAATCAGCACCTGGCCTTATTTTCACAGCTGATACTGAGTTTATGTTACTTTTCAGAAATTGTAATCTGCTATCCTCTGATCTGTGTTGTGAAAATGTCCATCTGTCTCAGCAGCATCATTATTGGTTATGAAGGTTATTGTGGGATTATAAACCGTTAACTTTTCTTAAATTGATAAAAAGTGTTTTGGAGCTTTGCTTAACTAGTCCTCTCTCTCAACTCAACAGCACCACCCAACAACAAATGGAAAGACAGTGGAGCAAATAAATTGGAAGGGGCTCTTCCTTAATTTCAAGATTGGAGTCTACAACTGTCTCCAGTGGCCATTTATAATGTTGTCACATGCTGTCGAGTTGATTGACTTATAGTGGCCCTGTGAACAGAAGATCTGAACTTTGCAGTATCCTGCACCATCCTCATCTCTGATAAGCTCAAGCCCATTGCCAAAGTCACTGTGTAGTGCATTTTATTGAGGTTCTTGTCTCTAACATCCAAGCATGATGCCTTTTTCCAAACATTAGTCCCTCTATACAAATGCCCAAGAGTATGTGAGATGAACTTTCACATCCTTGCCTGTAAGGAGCACCTGGTTGCACTTTCTCCAGGGCAGATTTGTTTTTTTGATAGTCCATGACAGATTCTAGACTCTTCTTCAGTACCATAATTCAAAGGCATTGATTCTTCTTCTGTCATTCTTACTGTCAAACTTTCAGATGCATAGGAAGCAACTGAAAAGACCATAGCTTTGATTGTTGTGTTGTTTTTTGCTATGGAGTCTGAAACTCTAGTGAGTTCAGAGGCTGTAAATCACAGGGGAGGAGATTGCCCATTTTTCTCCCTTGGATTCAAACTGCTTGCCTTGGGGTTATCAGCTCAGCCCCTTACCATCGGGCTACCAGCTTGTGGCTTAGGTTAGATGGCACCTCAGTCTTTGACAGCGTTGCTCTCCAGCACTCTGGAGAGGTCTTAACCAGTAGATTTTCCCAGTTCAACACATCTTCTTGACGGCTACTACCGTGGATGCAGATTGTGGGTCCAAGTAAAGTGAAATCACTGATAACTTCATTCTTCGCCATCTATCATAATGTGGCTTATTGGTCCAGTGGTGAGAAGTTTTGTTTTATTGATTTTGACTAGTAACCCCTATTGAAGACTGTAGTCTTTGATTTTTTGCAACAAGAGCTTCAAGTCTTCTCACTTTCTGCAGGCAAGTTGTGTTATTTGCATAATGCAGTTGTCCCCCAGCAGTGGTTTATAATGGAGTAGACTTTTTCTTGACCCTCTTCCTTCCTGGGTCTCGTAGAGGAGGAAACATTCCTTCAATTTGAAAGAAAATTCCCTTTGACTCGTTTGTACCTTTTTAGGAGCTCGCTCTGGTTTGGAAGGGTTTTTGGGTGGGGACCTATGTAATGCAGTGATGAAGTTCTATGCACTGTCTGAGCCCGTTGCCTCCACATGTGTGATACTTGTGAATACTGATGGCAGTGGTCTGTGGTTGGGGGTGTGACTGAAGGATTTTTCTGAATAAATGGGAGTAAAGAAAGAAAGCAGCACTCAAGAAAAACAGTTTGTTTTCAGAAATATCATCTGCGAGACCACAGTCAGTTACAAAGATAGGTGGAAGTGAGAAAGGGAGAAAGAGATAGAAAAGACAGTGCTCAGAGAAGAGCTTTCCAAACTCAGGGCCAGTGAGGTGCCAGCTGCTGGGATGTAAATCTTTGCTTTCCAGCCTGATTAATCTCACTCCATTCTTCTGTGGCATGTCCACTTCCTGTGCAGTCTTGCCTAGGAAATATGGCATGCCTGTATCACCCAGAGGGGAAAGTTAACCAGTGAAACTCCAGAGACTGGTGAAAAACTGCTTTGGGGACAGGTACTTTGTAGGGAAGGTTGATGTCCCCTGAGTCTATTGTCTTAAGACCCTCGGACTAGCAACTCATTCCTTCAGGATGTGTGGTTATGATTAAGAAATGTGCAAGGGAGCTCTGGTGGCCTAGTGGCAAAAAGCTGCACTGCAATCCCAGAGGTGTGCGGTTCAAATCCACCAGATGCTCTGCTGGAGAAGGAGGGACAATCTCCTTCTGTACCAGTCAGATGTGATTTGACGGTACACACACAAAAAAATAATAAAATAAAAAAGTGGAAACTTTAAAATATCTTTAAAAAAAAGAAATGTGCATAACTTTGCTGCCCATTTATTGTTACATATAATTGTATATTTACAGTATGCACTGAGAGCTGCCATCTGACAAATCTAAGTATTGAGAATCTGAGCTTTTTAGTCTGGCTGACCTGAGTCCCAGAATCAGCCCTGTCTGCACAGATGGATAAATTCCTACCTCTCTGAGCTTGTAAATTAGAGGTGGTAGTGAGGCTTTGCTCAGAGCTTGCATTCTGTACCTTTCTATCACATCTTACGAGCAGAGTTGGATGTGGGAGCAGCAGGGAGGTCAGGAACGAAATGATCCAAAGAAGAGAGAAACAAGTAAGACATGAGAGGAGAGAGTGGCTCAGTGGCCAGAACCTGCCTCAGATCCAGAGAACCTACCTTGCAACCTGGAAACCAGCCTCAGACCCAGGAACCTGCGAGGGCCTAGAATCAAGAAGGCAAAAGGAAGCCCAGCCTTAGAGCCAGAGTCATTTCTACCTCTTACAAGTTCTGTGGCTTCTATACCTTTATTTACCCATATATAAGAGGGACATCATAATAGTTATTACCCTATAGATAGATAATAACTTGGAATGGTTTTGGCACTATGAGCTCTCTCGCAGAAAGATAGAATATATCCCAGCAATCTTTTATGCACTTTGTTTTCATTAATGTACCATTGAGTCCAAGTCAACTCATAGTTGACTCTCCAATGGGTTTTCAGTGGTAGTAAACCACAGGGGAGATTACTCATCTTTCTTTCTTGGAGCAGTTGATGGATTCAATCCATGTGCCTTTGTGTTAGCAGCACAACTCTTTACCATTAAGCCACCAGAACTCCTAACCTGTATGATTTACAGCCTCTGAAAACTTGCCAGAAGTTCAGCTATGAGTTGGTTCCACGTTACAACTTTTAGAATAAGAGCGAGCCCTCCAGAAGAGCCCTTACAAGACTAGTGCATTCTCTTATCTAAGCCGTGATATCAATGGAAAGTGCTTGGATGAATAATTTCTTTCAAAAAGATTAATATAACACTCAATTCCTGTCGGGTTAAAAATCTCCCTAATGTCCAGCTTTTCCAAACTTTCTGTATTACCTCGTTGTCTCTAACAGCAGCTGTTCCTCCACTCAGCCCTCTTACTCCTGTGTCTGTGGGTTCTGTCACTCACCTCTTTGTCTTACAGAGACTCACAAACCGGCAGGAAAATGCTCATACAGTTGTGGAGGCTGGGAAGTCCCAAATCCAGAATCAGTTTTGTTCACAAGGTGGCTCTGGCCACTCCATGTAGCTATTGAACACTAGGTGGGCAGCTGCAGACTGTGGTTCTTGGAGCACCTGGATGCAGTAGGTCATATCTTGAGAGCATTGCAGGACTAAAAGGCACATATACCCCCAAGAGAACTAAGCATGGTGATTTGAGTACTTTTTTCTAGTAGGAATGAGGGTTCAAGATCCATCCCACCATTATCTTATTAACACAGCAAACTTACTCCAGATTGTGGTAGTAAGCAGAGAATCTGGAATTTACTTTGTTATTCCAGCACTAAAGTCGACCTGTCAAATCAATGTCAACTCATAGCTACCCTGTGAACCACACATCTGAACTTTGCCCTAGGAAGCTCCATCCTCACCTTCTCTGATATGCTCAAGCCAATTGTTACAGTCACTGTATCAGTCCATCTTTTTGAGGGTCTTTCTCTGACTTTCCCTTTGCCTTTCCCCACACCATGATGTCTTTTTTCAAGGGCCCTCCTGACAATATGCTCAAAATATGTCAGACAATATTTCACCATCCTTGCCTCTAAGGAAGACCCTGATTGTCCCTCTTCCAAGATGGACTTGTTTTTTCTTTTGGCAGTCCGTAATATATTCAAGACTCTCCTCCAACTTTATAATTCAAAGCATTCATTCTACTGTCATCTTTATTCATTGTTCAACTTTCAGATTCATAGGAAGAAATTGGAAAGACTATGGCCTAAATTAGGTGTACCTAAGTCTTTAAACTGACATCCTTGCTCCTTAGTGCTTGGAGAGGTCATTTTCAGCATATTTTCCCACAGCAGCATGTCTTGCTTTCTTGACTCCTGTTACCATAGCTGTTGCTTGTGGATCCGAGTAAAATGAAGTCATTGCCCATTTCAGTCTTTTCTCCCATGTATCATGATATTGCCTATTGATCCAGTGGTGAGCATTTTTGTTTTCTTAGGTTAAAATGTAATGTGTATTGAAATCTGTGGTCTTCTGCAACAAGTGTTTGAAGTCCTTTTTTCTTTGGGAAAGCAGGATTGTATCATCTGTCATTGTTGATTAATCTTTCTCCAATCTTTGTTTTATTGTGTGGGGATACAAGGGGGAAAGGGTTTGAGAGCAGAAGGGTGAGGATGGGCAGAGATGAAATTGCAGGGCTTCACAATTTGGTAGGCAGGGGAATAGGCAAAGGAAATGAAAAAGATACAGTGGGAAGCAGAAGAGACAGGGTAATAATGTTAAGCATAGTCCAGTGGTGATTATTTTTTTTTTTAACAAAGAAATTATCTTATTCACTTGTGGGTTTCTCATTTGGGAATGGGATGCAGACTCTCTAGCTTCTTCATGCTGAACAGGGCCATTGATGGGAAGGGGGCAGAGGGGAAGGGGAGCCTACTTTAACACCTTATTGGTGGTCCTGAGTTGAAGCTGCTTGCCTTCTTGTTCTGTTAGAAGATATTTTCCTGACATTTACTGCCCTCTGGACTGTAGAGTATTTGCCAGGGTGGGTCCAGTGGGAATGCAGAACCCTGAGACTCCATTCTCCTTCACTTCCTTAGCTGGCAATTATATTTCCCTTTTGTCTCCAGAGCTGGGTTCAGGGTTCAGGTCTACAGTAGAGCTCTGTTGTTAAGAATACCTATAGGAGGGAGCTCTGGTGGCCTGGTGGCAAGAAGCTGTACTGCAATCCCAGAGGTTCTTGGTTCAAATCCATGAAGTGTTCAACTGGAGAAGGATGGGGAATCTCTTCCTATACCAGTCAGATCTGATTTGATGGTACACACACAAAAAAAGAATAAAATAATTTAAAAAATTAAAAAAAGAATACCTGTAGGAAAGGGAGCAAACCTAGAGAGGACAAACTTGTGAGTTACAAATAGAAGGGCTTTGGAGGTGTTACAGGTGTACTGGGGGTGGTGGTGGGGGAAAGTGGCCTAGATAAAATTCTCTGTATACCCTAGGCAGGCTCTTCCCAGGGGTCGGACAGCACACCCTGAGGGCCCAACGGCTCACTCCTAGGGCCTATCAGCTCACCCTGAGGGCCCAATGGCTCTCCCCACGGGTCAGATGTTACACCCCAAGGGCCCAGATGGCTCACTCCAGGGGCTGGGTGGCACACCCCCACCAAAGTTGTCCCCCCCCCCCCCGGTTTGGACCCAGTCCCTCGCTGAAGACCATGGCCACGGACAGCACCCCCAGTTCTAGTGCCACTACCATTACCCCCTTCCCTTTCACCAAGTGGTAAGACTGTAATTTGAAGTAGGCATCACTGCTCACCCCCTTTATAAATGGAGACGGGGATTTGGGAGTGGTGAACAAATCCTCCCTAGGTCTTTATTTGTCCCCATTCCCAATGTGGAAATTACTGAATAATATCACATGCATGTGAACTCTTGCTAAAAATTGTCCAGAAATGGCTTGAGAACTGCCAGAAATTGAAGCTGTATTTAGAAGAGGCCATGGCATCAAGGATAGCTTTGCTAATGTCAGATGGTCTTGACTGAAAGCAGAGAATACCAAAAGGGTGCTATTTGTGTTTTATTGACTGTACAAAAACATTTAACTGTATGGGTTATAACAAATCATGGCTAACATTGAGAAGAAAGAGAATTTCAGAATCCTTAATTGTGCTCATGCAAAACTTATTCCTTGGGAAAAGAAACCATTGTCTGAACAGAACAGGGACACACTGTATGGCTTAAAGTCAATAAAGAGGTGTATCAAGGCTGTATCCTTTCTCTATTCCTATTCATTCTGTATGCTACTAAGCTTTACTAAAAGCATTTGAGAAGCTGGACTTTATGAAGAATGCGGCATCAGGACTGGAGGAAGACTCATTAACCACCTGCATTATGCAGAACCTTGCTTACTAGAAGCTCGTAAAACTTGAGGCACTTGTTGCAGATAAAGGACTATAGCCTTCAATATGGATTATATCTCAGCATCAAGAAAGAAAAAAAAATCCTCACCACAGGACCAACAGGCAGAATCATAATAGATGGAGAAAAGATTGAAATTGTCAAGATCCTGGGTTCCAGCAGTTAAAAAGCATGTTACATTGAGAAAATCTGCTATTGTGGACCTTTCCAAAATACTAAGGGAGAGTGATGCCAGTTTAAAGACTTAGATGTGCCTAATTCAGGCTGCTGCTGTTTTCTTTGCCATCGAGTCAGCAGTGACTCATTAGCTCTGAAACCTACCCTGTCCTGAGCCAATCTCGTCATCTCCAACAGACCCAATCCTGTTTCTTCAGACACTGAGTCAATCCATCTCACCTTGGTTCTTCCTCTCCTGCGCTGTTCCTCCACCCTTCCAAGCATGATGTCTCCCTCTAAGGACTGGTCTCTCCTGGCCATACGCCAGAAGTATGTGAGACAGACCCTCAAAATCCTTGCCTCCAGGGGGCAGCCTGGTTTCACTCTTTCCTGGACAGACCCGTTCTCCTGGCAGTTCACAGTATTTTCAACACACTTCTCCAGCACCAAAACTCAAAGGCATCAATCCTTCTGTCACCCTTAGTTACTACTGTCCATCTCTCATAGCAAGTAATTATGACGACCATGGCCTGGGTCATGAGCGCCTTAAGTCTCCAGCACCTTAAGTCTCCTTGCTCTGAAGTACTCTAGAGAGGTCCCTGGCAGCTGATGCAATTCGTCTTTTGATTTTCTGACTGCTGATGACAAGAGTGTTGATTGTGGAACCAAGCAAGCTGAAGTTGTAAACAATCTCAATCTTTTCTCCATCCATCATGAAACTGTTAATTGGCCCAGTGGTGAGAATCTTTGTTTTCTTGATGTTGAGCTTCAATCCATATTGAAGACTACAGTCCTTGACCTTCTGCAACAAATGTCTCATGCCTTCTTCAGTTTCAGCAGGCAAAGTTGTATCATCTGCATATCTGCATAACACAGGTTGTTGATGAGTCTTCCTCCAATGCTAATGCCTCCTCATAAAGCCCAGTCTCCCACATGATCTGTTCTGCATATAGATTGAAAAGGTATGGAGATAGGATGCATCTCTGACACAAAAAGTTGATGGAACATGCAACCAAGAAATTCAGGCCATAGTCTTTTTCAATTACTTCCTATGCATCTGTAAGTTGGACAGTGAATAAAAGTGACAGATGAATGATTGGTAACTTTGATCTCTGGTACTGGAGGAGAGTACTGAATATCCCATGGACTGACAAAAGAAGAAACAAATATGCCTTAGAGAAAGTATAGCTTGGGTGCTCCTTCTTGTTGTATACCATAGAGTCAGAATTGTACCATAGCAGACCCTCTTGCAGGTTTTCAGAAGCAGTTAATCACATGAAAAAAGCTTGCCCATCTTTTTCCTGCAGAGCAACTGGTGGTCTCGAACCATGTGCCTTAGGATTGCAGCACAGCTTCTTACCACGGGCCACCAGATGCTCCTTAGATGTAAGAATAGTGAAACTTTGTCTCACATTCTTTGGACATGTTGTTAGGAAGGGCCAGTCCTTAGAAAAGACATCAAGCTTCAAAAAGTAGAGGATCAGAAAGATAGGAAGACCCCCAACAAGATGGATTGACTCAGTGGTTGTTGCAGTGGGCTCAAGTATGTCAGAGATGATGAGGATGGCATTGTTGTTGTTGTTGTTGTT
>NW_006400225.1:226248-260181 GCF_000299155.1 Elephantulus edwardii | reverse complement strand
TCGTTTTTGGATAATCTTCAGTAAAATCTTGCTTGCATGTGATATCAGTGAGATTGTTCTGTAGTTTCCACATGGAGGATGGCATAGCATAGGGAAAGGTTCATAGGATTGTTGTGAGTTGTAGTCAACCTGGTGGCACCGAATAAGACTCAGATGATTTGCTTGCTTAGCATATGTATTGAATAGGTATGGAAATAGGATACATACATTTCTGATGCACACCTTTCTCTATTTAAAACCATGCTGTGTTCTCTTGTTATTTTCAGACAGCAGCTTCTTGGTCCAGGTGTACAATTTTCATGAGCACAATTAAGTGTTCTGGGGTTTCCCATCTTAATTAATAAATTATTCTTAATTTATTATGATTTACACAGTCAGATGCCTTTGCATATTAGTAAAACACTAAATAAACTTTTTTCTGGTATTCTCTGCTTTCAGCCAAGATCCATCTTGAAAAAATGGAAGGTTGTGGCTAGAAGGGCCATATTTCTTAATTCATTGCTCCTCGGGGCTACAACCTCAGGCAGGGACCCCCATCAGGAGCACCTCTTTGTCCCAAACACACTGGTCTTTGGACATAGCATGTCTGTGCCCTTCTAAGAGTGTGTGTATGTATATGTATCCACACCCTGTTTGCTGCAGCCTATGTGGACAGGCAAGGTGGTCACAGCCTATGGAAGCTGTCTGACCATGTCAGCAACAGGCTGCCTCTTCCCACTAGTAACCCTGAAGCAAAAGAGAAAGATTATGTGACTTTGGCTCTTCATGGAGGTCCTTGCTCCCCCTCTGACATCTCACCCTGTCATCTCCACCCCTAGTTTGCTCTGGGTGTAAGCTCTGTGCCAGCTAAGCCCAGGTTGTGAGCACCTCCCACTGGCATGCTACGAGCACCTCCTACTGGCATGCTGCTATTTCCTAGGCTGTCTCCAGAGGTGTCATGTGGTAGGTTACGTGGTATAACCTTGTGATCATCATCATCATCTATGTAACAGATATCTCTGAGCTTGGCTTCAGAACTGAGTACATGGAACATTGTATAGTGATATATATGAAGCCCTATGAGTTCCACCCTCGTCCTTCTGCTCGTCTTGCCCCGGTAGTCATTGAGCTGCCTTCAGTGTTTGCTCTGGTCTCATTTTTACTTTTTCTGCAGACATGCATATATCTCTTCAGTATCATGCCAGCACAATTTGGACTTTATAGACTTTGTAGAGCCTGTGTCAGACTGTTACTAACCTCTTCCCCTTGCGCAGTCCACTTCCTTATTTGTGCTCTTTTCCATGTTGTCTTTTAACATTTATTCAATGACTCTGAAATGTCATGTCAAGCTTATATAGATATGTCTCTTTTTCTCTTAGGGTTTGTTAGTAGATGAGAGAGTACACTTTGCTACTGTACTTTAGGTGACACTGGAACTCAGCATGCATTTGCAGCCAGTGTGGTGGGACAAATGTGTAAGTTTTAGAGTCCTCAGAAAGCAAGATTTTATCAGAAGTACCATGTTTCCTGCCTGCTGGTGCCAAGTGTTAATTGTGGAGCCAAGCAAGCTGTAACTGTTACAACCTCAATTTCTTCTCCATCTATTATGGTGGTGCCAATTCAAGACTACAGTCCTTGAACTTCTGCAGCAAGCTCTACAGGTCCTCCTAAGTTTCAGCAAGCAAGGTTGTGTCATCTACATGTCACAGGTTTTGATGAGTCTTCCTCCAGTCCTTATGCTACATTCCTCCTCATAAAGCCAAGCTTCCAAATCGATATGTTCTGCATATAGATTGAAAAGGTATGCATCCCTGGATGCACTCCCTTCCTGATTTTGAACCATGTAGTGTTTCGTGCTCTGTTCTGAGGACTGTTTTCCTGGCCCAAATATAGGTTTCCCATAAGCACAATCAGGTGTTCTGGGATTCCTTTTCTCCTCAAGGTTAACCACAACTTGTTGTGATCCACACAGTCAGACGCCTTTGCACAGTCGGTGAAACACAGATAGCCCTCTGGTACTCTGTTTACTGCCAAGATCCATCTGGCATTGGCAATAATGTTGCTAGTTCTATGACCTCTTCTAAACAGAGTTTGTATTTCTGGTAGTTCTCTGTCAATGTACTCTTCTAGTTCTTTCTAGATAATCTTCAGTAGGATTTTGCTTTCGTGTGATATTAGTGATATTGTATGATAATTTTCCACCCTCTGTAAGGTCACTTTTTGTTTTTAATGGGAATAAATATGGATCTCTTCCAGTCAGTTGGCCAGATAGTTTTCCTTCAGGTTTCTTGATAGAACCTGGTGAGCATGTCCAGGGCATGTTTTTTGAAATATGTCAGTTGTTATTCCATTAATTCCTAGGACTTTCTTTTTTGCCAAGTCCTTCAGAGCAGCCTGCACTTCCTCATTCATCACCATTGCCTCTTGATCATATTTCTTGAAATTCTTCTGTGTCAGCCAATTCCTTTCGGTATGGTGACTCAATATACTCCTTCCATTTTCTTTTAATACTTCCTGAATCATTGAGTATTCTATCTACAGCATCCTTAAATATTGCAACTCAAGATTTGAATTTGTTCTTTAGTTCTTTCAGCTTAAGAAATGATGAGCAAGTACGGCCCTTTAGATTGTCTAACTCCAGGTCTTTGCACATTTCATTTTAATACTTATCTTTGTCTTCCCATATCCCTTTGGGATCTTCTATTCAGTTCCTTAACTTCTTGATTTCCTCCCTTTTCTTTAGCTTCTTGGTGCTTTAGTGCAATATTCAGAGTCTCTTCTGACATCCATTTTGGTCTTTTCTTCTGTCTTGGGAACTGTGTTGTGCAGGTTGAATCTGGTCTTTCCTAAGGCTGTGATACTCAGGGCCTTGGACAAGCAACTCATTTCTTCAAGGTTAACAAATGTACATACCATTGGACCTTCCCCATCATTACCCTGCCTTTTTACCTGGATCCTTCCCAATGTCCAGTGGTGATAATGCATGAGAATGATTTTATGAGACACAGTGTGAATGAAGAATAATGTGAAACACAATGTATACAAACTTTGTAACCAAACAAACTTTTTTTTAGTTGGTTTTTTTTTATATAATTTTTATTTTTTATTAACTTTAATGAAAGTTTACAGAGACTTTGGATTTCCATTCATTCATTGTTACGCTTTTCTCCCTGCCCCCCCAGTTCACTCTTCTCTTTGAAAAGTAAAAGAAAAATTCTTTCGTTGTTATATAATCCCTCCCCCCAAGTCCACTCCACTATGCAGCCTTCATTCTAGATTCCTGTCATACCGTTAATACCTAGTCACATATCCCTTTTAAACAGTTCTCTCCCTCATCTGTTTCAATGCAGTATACATTATTTATCCCCTCTCTCAGTCTCCCCCCAACCCGAATGTCAGTCTCGTTTTACAACAGCCGCACTATCCTTTTGTGACTGAGATACTTCATTCAGCATAATGTCCTCCACAGTCACTTACATTGTATAATATTTCATTAGTTCCTTGTTTTTCAATGCAGCATAGTATTCCTTTGCAAACAAATTTTTAAAAAAAGAATTTTACATACCCTCTGTTGACTCTGCTTTATAGCATGTACAGGTGTGCATGTCGCAGGGTCATTTGCTACATGTGGTCTTGGAGATAGTCCCTTTCACTTGCCCATGTTTGTCTGTCTTGCCTATCTGCCTGTGAGTCTGCTTGTGGGTTAATGTTCAGTATTGGTCATGTAGGGTAGTGCATGTAATAGTGTTGGTTGTTTTTTTTTTACCTTTGCTCTCTGGGTTTCTTTTGCATCTGTTCATTGCTTCCCCTTCTCTGTTGTGTTGTTGTTGTGTACCTTTAAGTTGGACCCAACCCATAGCTGACTCTTTGGCAGGCTTTTAGAGGCAGCTAATGTACAGGAGAAGATTGTCCATCCTTCTTCCGTGGAGCAGCTGGTGGATTTGATCCTTGTGCCTTTGGGATTGCAGCACAGCTCCTTGCCACCAAAGCTCCCTTCCCCTTCTCTAGTGATGTGCTAATCACTTCATTTGATTTTGTATTTTCCTTCACTCTACTTCATGCATGCGTCAGTAACTGAATTCCTCCCTTCTCTGTTTTTAGCACACACTTGATTGTATAAAATAGGAAAAGACAGAAGTTACAGTATGAAATAGACCCTCTGACTTTGGGAATTGTTCAGTCCTGTCTTCTGTGCCTAGTTTGTGTAGTTTTTGTCTTGTTTTTCAGAATTGGCTTCATTTTGTATCAACAAGCTTAGACGTGGTGTTTTTGTTAGCGTATACCCTTGTGTCACCACAGACTCCTCAGTAAAACTGTGGCACCCAAGACAGGCTTGGTACAGTGTAGAGCACCCCCACCTCACCACCCTGACCCTTACACTAGGGGCTCGTCATTTCTTGCTTAACAGAGGCTGTTACCACCAGCATCTGTCACACTGGGGGAGATCTTCCTGTAAGTCCTAGTCTGTCTTTACAATTTGTCCCCTCACATTTGCTACCAGTTATATTTTACAGCTCAGATATATGACCAGACACAGCTCAGCATCCTCCTCCTGGGTGATGGTGGCTCTGAGGTGTCTGGAGTCACTGCAAGAACAGTGGTGGTGCCTGCCTGAATCCCAATAACAGCCTCAGCCAGTGCTTGAGAGCAAAAAGAGCAGAGCCCTGAACTGGGACTTGGATCAGTGACCAAGGCAGACGTCCCCAACTGAGTCTAGCTACTGATCTGGCTGCCCTGGCCCTGTACTCTATCCCTCTCTTTGAAGGCACAAGCTCAGCCACCTCCCATTGACCCTAAATGTGAACATGAAGTTTGAGGGGTGCTGTCTGCCTACCAGCTAACTGGTTATCAGAGCCAGAAAGTGCTAGGTGACATGATATGTGAGTGGGCCCCTCTGTGTGCACATGAGCAGCCCCCGCCTGGCTGGGTCCCTTGTGGGTAGAGTGTGCATTGTCCAGACCCTCGATCATTTCAAAGAGCAGAGCAAGTACATGAGGAGATGGCAGTAAACACTCCTGTGAATTAAGAAAGGTCACTGTACTGAAGCAGAGCAGGACCAGCAGACCACACAGTTCACATTCTGCCTGCCCACAGCTCCTTGCCTGGCAGTACTCAAGCCACATGCCTTGCACATAATCACAGCATGTACCAGGTAATGCAGGTATTCCATCAGAGGTGCACCCTGATGATGCTATCAAACTGTGTTCTTCCTAGGCCTCCCTGCTCCTCTGCAGGAGCCCTGACAAGCCAGCCCACCAGACTGAATACCCACCCCACTGGAGTAAAGTCATCTCTCCCCTTTTATAACTTAGCACACAGCTTCCAAGAGGCTTTGGAACTTTACTGAGATCTCAAGATACTCATGTCAGCAGTTAACCTCTGGGCCTGCCAAGGTGTGCACAAAGAACACATCAGAGAATATGCATGGATATTCGGCTTTGTGCACTAGTTAATCTTCCAACAGACTTGAAATCAGGGGCTTCTGACCTGATATTCCATCTCTGTTGAGGTCATAGGATGTGCTTGACATCACTGGGGGAGCCAGGGGCTCTACCTGGCTTTAGCTGTGTCACAGGCTGTGAATGTGTACTAGAAAGTACATCATTAGGACAGTGTAGCCAGCCTGTTGGGGAAATCGCTAGGGAGAAAAAGGAAGCTTTATTTCCTTGTGAGGCCAGCACTAATCTCTAATGCTGGAGATCTTGGCTGTGAATCTCACCAGATTTAGGGATACTATGAACCTCATTCCCAAGGTCTAGGCACTATGCATCCAAGGTTCTGCTTTCCCTGTGACTCCTGGCCAGGGGAGTCTGGAAGTGGTGGGGCCATCCTCTGTTCTTGGTCATGAGAGGGATGGATCCATCTCTCCTTGCTTTACAGCTGGGTTGGAGGGAGGGGAGCTCTGCCTCACCCTGCTCAGTTTTGCCAAGGCCTCATGTTGTCGTACAGAGATGGCGACCTGTATAACTGCCGGGGGCCCACCGCACTTAGCACTTGGGGTGCACCTTCACTTTCTCCTTCAGGTGATGTTCCCCAGAAACATCAGAAGATCTCAGAAGGTGGGCAGAATCTGTACAAGAGTGGTGTACAGTGGCTGGTCTGTACACGGCAAATGGCAGGACCCCTGTGTGCATTTATCTCCTCTATAGGGTTTTGCAGGCCTAGCACAGGGCAACAGTGGCTGGGCAGCAGTTCTGGGGATGGGCATTGTGGCAAAGTTTCTGTTACCAGTAAGTCCCCCAAAGCATCCCTGCCTGCATGGTCCACTCTTCCTCCTCCCGCCAGGCTCAAGCTAGCCTCCAGGTCCATACCCTGTGTTCTGTTCCTAGTAGGACCTTACACCTAACCATGCCAACGCCAATGTAGGCTTGGCCTGTTGCAAACAACATGGATGAGGATGCTTGTTGGTCACAGAGCCAGGCTCTTGATTGCTGGATCCTATCTGTCCTGGAGTCACATAGCTCTCTGCTGGGAATGACCAGGTGAGATGCTTTGTAGGGAGGATCACACAGAGAAGCATTTGGCTTGAGCTCTGCTAGGCAAGGAGCTGTGGGCAGGCAGAATATGAACTGTGTGGTCTGTTGGCCCTGCTCTCATTCAGTACAGTGACCTTTCTTTATACACAGGAGTACAGCTTAGACAGATGGGAGCAAATGAGATGATTCCAGAAGGAAACTGGGGGTGTGTGCTAGTGGTATGAGTTCTGGGGCTGAGAGGGTCCCATGTAGATGCCTAAGCCATTTACTGTACCCTACTCCCCAGAACATCCAGGCTTGAAACAAGGGCTTGAGAACAAGAAAGTAAGTCCAAAGGTGGCCCAGGCCCAGCCAACAAGAAGCAGGTGGATTGAGGATGGGAGTTGCCCCAACTCTAGCCTCTGTTTCTCCTGACATAGAACTTGGGGTCACCTCTACAGGTGTATTTCTAATTTCTACTCTTTGGTACCCAGACCTCACATGTTCTGAGACATTGACTGTATTGACCTCCTCAAACTCAAAGGGAGAGATTCCTTTGCAGGGGAAGAATATTGCCTGGAACACATAGAAAGCTGCCAAGAAAGCTGCATTGCACCGTCAGAAGGAAGCAGAGACCTCTCCTGTGGGCTGGCCTGCTCTGCTTGGGACATAGGAGGAGGAGGGGACCACACAACAGGTAGCTACAGCAAGGCCCTACCCTTCACAGGGCAAATGAGAAGTGGTGTGCAAAGACAGCTCTGCACATGGGCGGTGGGTATGATGGCATGCCAGGAAACCACCAATCTTCTCTTCACACTGTTTTAGGCATACCCTGTCTGCAAGGCGCTTGCTGCTGCAGAGCACCACCTATATTTAGACACTGACCTAGGTTACCTCTTTGTGTCTGCCAGTACAGAGGGCGTGGCAGACCTCTCCAGGGCCACTAGGATTTTGTGTTGTCCACCCTTTCTGAGACAGCTATCCACTGCCACAGGAATCCGGCTAGGGAGCAGTGCCTCTCAGGCCAATAGGCTGGATGGTAGAAGAGTGACATCCCAGCACCCATAAGTGCACTTGACACCCCATTGTTTGCCACTTCCTGTCCTGTTACTACCCTTAGCTGAATGCCAGGAACTAACTCTAACATTACTGTTGCCAGTTCTGGAATGGCCTTTGGAGATATGGTAGAGTTGGTGCCGGTGGTAGCCCCTCAAGGTGCAGCTGCATTTCCAAGGGCTTGTGGCTGCTAGACCCCAATGGCCTGGAAATGAGGAGCAAGAGAGGCCTGGCTCGTGGTTCAGAGTCTTAGCCTAGAAGACAGCATCATGGCTTAGACAATGCCTTGTGACCACAAGTAGGCACCCTTGACAAGCTTTCTCACAAAGCTGTCCTATGTACTGATCCGCAAGATCCACCGCCAGGTGAACAGCCCCCAGGGGCCTAGGAACTGCACTGCATTCTTAAAAGGGACTGAGTCAGTCAGGAGAGGCCAACAGGGGGCAGAGTTATGGTTGTGCCCAACTCGCAGCTGCCCTTACCATGGACCTCATTGGCCTCCCAACACCTTCTTTTAGTGGCTCCCCCAACATGCTTCCCACAGGGGTCAGGTAGACAATTCATCGCTGCAGGGGCCCACATTCCAGCTCTGTAGCTTCATGCACTGTGAGATGCATGGCAGCCAAAGTCACTGCTTAAAAGTCTCATCAGTTTGGTGTTGGTGTATTGTCACCACAAGTGGGGTACAGGGTCACATCTGACCTAAATAATGTGCTTTAAAGGTATAGGCTGTAATATTTTTTCATACTTCATTTAAAAGCTACCACAGATCCTCCATGGGGTTTGCCAGACCTACACTTGCTCTCTGTATTCTCACTCCTTTCTTTGCCCAACCTGCATTTGCCTCCCTGCTGAGGAGGTGACTCCACTCTTTGCCTGGGGCTGTGACTCACTGAGAAGGTGACTCTACCTCTGCCTAGGGAAATGACTCAGTTGTTGACTAATAGGTTTCAGGACTTGAATACTAATAAGCAAAGACCAGATGAGCTCTGGGATATCTAGAATATCATCCATGAAGAATGCAAAAGGTCATTATATAGACAAAAAGAAGAAAAAGCCAAAGTGGATGTCAGAAGAGACTCTGAATATTGCACTAGAGCACTGAGAAGCCAAAACAAAGAGAAGAAATCAACATGTGAAGGAGCTGAACAAAAGATTTCAAGGGGCAGCTCTGGAAGACAAAGCAAAGTATTATAATGAAATGTGCAAAGAGCTGGAGTTGGAAAATCAAAAGGATGGACTTGCTCAGGATTTCTTAAGCTGAAGAAACTGAAGAACAAATTCAAGCCTCAAGTTGCAGTGTTTAAAAATGCTGTGGGCAGAGTATCGAATGGCCCAAGAAGCATCAAGATGATGGAAGGAGTACACAGAGTTACTACACACACACACACACACACACACACACACACACACACACACAAAAAAAAATTGACTGACACAAAACAATTTCATGAAACAACATATGATCAAGAGCAAATGGTGATGGAGGAAGTCAAAAGTGCTCTGAAGAAAGTAACAGAAAACAAGGCCTCAGGAATTGACAGTATTCAATTGACATATTTCAACAAATAGATGCTGCCCTGGACACACTCACCAGGTTGTGCCAAGAAATCTGGAGGACAACCACAAGGCCAGCTGACTGGAAGAGATCCATATTTGTTCCCATTCAAAAAAAAAGTGACCCAACAGAGTGTGGAAATTGTCAAGCACTAACAATAGTATCACATGCAAGCAAGATCTTACTAAAAATTGTTCAAAAACAACCAGAACAGCACATCAGCAGAAAACTGCCAGATGTGCAGGCTGGATTTAGAAGAGTCTGTGGCAAGAGGGATATTATAGCCAATGTTAGATAGATCTTAAAGCAGAGAGTACCAGAGGAATGTCTGTGTTTCATTGACTATGCAAAGGTATTTGACTGTGTCGATTGTAACAAACTGTGACTAACTCTGAGAAGAATGAGAGTCCCAGAATTCTTGATTGTGCTTATGTGAAACCTGTACTTGGACCAAGAGGCATTCATCAAAACAGAGCAAGGAAACACTGCATGGTTCAAAATCAGGAAAAGTATATACAAGGGATGAATCCTATCTCCAAACCTTTTCAATCTCTATGCAGAACAGATTATCCAGGAGTCTGGGTTCTATGAGGAGAAATGTGGCATCAGGATTGGAGAAAGACTCAACAACTTGCATTATGCAGATGACACAACCTTGCTTTGCTAAAACTGAGGAGGACCTGTGGCATTTGCTGCAGAAGGTCAAGTACTGCAGCCTTCAGTATGGATGGATTAAAGCTGAACATCAAGAAAACAAAGATTGGGGCGCTCTGGTGGCCTAGTGGTAAGGAGCTGCAACTACAATCCCAGAGGCGCACTGTTCGAATCCACCAGATGCTCTGCCAAGGAAGGAGGGACAATCTCCTCCTGTACTAGTCAGATCTGATTTGACGGTACACTCACACACACACACACACAAAACAATAAAATTAAAAAAAAAAAAAGAAAACAAAGATTCTCACCACTGGGCTAATTGGCAGCATCATGATAGATGGTGAAGAGATTGAGATTGCTGACAGCTTCACCTTGCTTGGCTCAGCAGTCAGTACTCTTAGTACCAGCAACCAGGAAATCCGAAGACAGATTACATTAGGAAAATGTCATGATCCTCTCCAGAGTACTGAAGAGTAATTATGTCAGTCTAGAGACTGAGGTGTGCCTGATCCAGGCCATGGTCTACACAGTTACTTACATCAGAGAGCTGAGCAATGGCTAAGGATTATAGAAGAATTGATGGCTTTTGTGTTGTGGTGCTTGAGAAGAGTATTGAACATACCATGGACTGATAGGAGAACAAACAGGTTCATCCTGGAGAGGGTGAAACCAGGCTACTCATTGGGGGCAAGAATTTTGAAACTTTGTCTAACATACTTCAGGCATATTACAAGGAGGGACCAGTCCTGGGAGAAGGATATCATGCTTGGAAGAGTATAGGGACAGCGCAAGAGAGGAAGACCCTGGATGAGATGGATTGACTCAGTCACTAAGGTAATGGGGGTAGGTGTGTCAGACACAGTGAAGTTGGCTTAGGATAGAGCAGGGTTCAGAGCTGTTGTACACAGGGTTGCTGTGAGTTGCAAGCAACTCAACAGCATGTAACAACAGCGACCCTATGAACAACTGATCTGAACATTGTCCTATCCCATGCCATCCTCACAATCTGACACACTCAAACCCATTGCTGCAGTCACTATGTCAGCCTGTCTAGTTGAGGGTGTTCTTCTCTTTTACTGACCCTCCACCTTTCCAAGCATGATGTCCCTCTCCAAGGAATAACCTCTTTGAGCAACATTCTCAAGTATGTGAGATGACGTTTCCTCATCTTTGCCTCCAAGGAGCTCTGTGGCTTCACCTTCCCAAGAACATATCTATCTGTTCATTTGGCAGTCTATGGCCTCAAACACCAGAGCTCAAAGACATCAATTTTTCTTCTATCATCCTTAGTCATTGTCCAGTTTTCTTAGATACACAGCAAGTGACTGAAAAGGGCACGGCCAGAATCAGGTGTGTCTTAGTCCTCAAACTAACATCATTCCTCCTCAATAATTTGGAGAAGTTTCTGAGTACAGACTTTAACACAAGTTTACTGATTGTGAATCCAAATAAGATGAAGTCATGGATAGTCTCAATCCTATCTCTGTCCATCATTATGTTGCCTATTAGTCCAGTGGTAAAGATTTTTGTTTTCTTGACATTGAAAAGCAATCCATAGTGAAGGCTGCATTGTTGGACCTTTTGAAACAAGTGTTTGAAGTCCTCCTCACTTTGAGTAAGCAAGGTTATGCAGTCTGCATAAACAAGGGTATTGATGAGTCTTCCTGTAATCCTGATGCCACATTTTTCTGAGAATCCCGAATAGTTTGCTCAACACACAGATTAAATATATAACTTGGTAGGGTAAAGTTATCTGCAGACAGTGGCCCAGCAATCCCTGCAGGCCCAGGCACTTCTGTGGGACCTGGCTTAACGTAATGTCTCTGAGATAATTTATTCTTTTGTAGAATGAGGGTGATTCATGTCAGAAGTCACCAAAGCTTCTGTTGGTTTTAGGAGCTATCAGGTTGACAGCTCATATTGACCCAATGACAACCTTTCCCTTTCCTGTGCCATCGTCACAATCTCTGATATGCTCAAGCCCATTCTTATAATCACTGTGTCAGTTCATCTTGTTGAGGGGTTTTCTCTTTCTCTGACCTTTCCCAGCATAATGTCTTTTTCCAAGGACTCTTCCCTCCTAAGGACATGACTGAAGTATGTGAGACAAGTTTCACAGTCCTTGCTTCTTTTTTTTTTACAGTCCTTGCTTCTGAGGAGCACTTTAGTACTTCCTCCAAGACAGACTTGTTTGTTTGACAGTCCATGATAAATACAAGATTCTTCTCCAAAGCACAGTTCAGAGGCATCAGTTTTTCTCTCATCCTTATTCACTATCCAACTTTCAGATGCAGTACAAAGCAGTTGAAAAGTCTGTGGCTTGGATCTGGTGTACCATAGTCTTTAAACTGACGTCCTTGCTTTATGCACTTTAGGACAGGTTCCTGACAGCAGATTTTTCCCGATGTAACACATCTTTTGATTTCTTGACTGCTGTTAACTATGGGTGTTGCTTGTGGATCCATATAAAATGAAATTGTTGACATCAATCTTTTTTTCCATCTGCTGCAGAGGGTCAAGGACTGCAGCCTCCAATATGGATTGAGGCTCAATGTCAAGAAGACAAAGATTCTCACCACTGGACCAATTGGCAGCATCAGGATGGATGGTGAAGAGATTGAGTTTGTTCACAGCTTTAGTTTGCTTGGCTCCATAGTCAACAGTCTTGGCACCAGCAGCCAGGAAATTAAAAGGTGCATTGCCATGGGAAAGTCTGCTGTTAGGGACCTCTCCAAAGTACTGAAGAGCAATGGTGTCTCCCTGGAGACTAAGGTGCATCCAATACAGGCCATGGTCTTTGCAATTACTTGTGATGCATCAGAGAGTTGGACAGTGACCAAGGAGGATAGAAGGAGAATTGATGCCTTTGAGCTGTGGTGCTGGAGAATAGTATTGAGAATACAATGGACTGCTAGGAAAACAAACAGATTCATCCTGGAAAGGGTTAAACCGGGTGGCTCCTTGGAGGCAAAGATTCTGAGGCTCCATCTAACATACTTTGGACATGTTGTAAGGAGAGACCGGTCCTTGGAGAAGGACATCATGCTTGGGAGGGTGGAGGGACAGCGCAGGAGGGGAAGGCCCTCTATGAGGTGGATTGATTCAGTAACTGGGATAATCGGGATGGGAGTGTCAGAGACAGTGCGATTGGCACAGGACAGAGCAGAGTTTAGGGCTGCTGTACATAGGGTCGCTATGAGTCGCAAGCGACTCGATGGCACATAACAACAACAGCAGGGTGTTGCTTATTGGCCCAGTAATAAGGGGCTTTGTTTCCTTGGTGTTAAAATATAATGCATATTGAAAACTATAGTCTTTGTTCTTCACCAGCAAGTGTTTTAAGTCCTCTTCACTTTCTGTAACCATGGTTGTATCATTTGTATAACACAGATGAATTGTCTTCCAATCCCAACGCCACATTCTTCTTCATACAGTCCAGATTTGCTCAACACACAGACTGAATAGGTATGAAGAAAGGATACAACCCTGATGCACACCTTGCATGATTTTAAACTATGCACTGTTTGTTTCACATGACCATAATTAAGTTTTCTAGGATTCTCCTTCTTCTCAGTGTTAGCCATACTTTGTTATGATCCACACAGTTATCTTTGCATAGATGATAAAGCACAAGTAAACATCTTCCTGGTATTCTGTGCTTCAGCCAAGATCTGACATCAGCAGTGATACTGCTCATGCTATGGCCTCTCCTGAATACAGCTTGCATTTCTGGCAGTTCCCTGTGGATGAACTGTTCTAGCCTTTTTTAAATAACCTAAGATTCTACTTTCATGTGATATTAACAATATTTTCAATAATTTCCACATTCTGTTGGATCATCTTTTTTGGAAGTGGGAGGAAATACGGATCTCTTTCAGTAAATTGGCCAGATATCTGTTCCAAATTTCTTGGCATAGATTAGTGAGCCATGTGACTGCACCTCTTTGTTGAAATGCAGTTGACCTTTATTTTTTCTAATTCCTCAGTGCTGCTTGAACTTCTTCCTTCATTAATTTTGGTTCTTGACCGTATACTGCTTCTTTTTTTTTCATTAATTTTAATAAACATTTACAGAGATTTTGGATTTCCATTTACTCATTGCTGCACTTTTCTCCCTGCCCACCCCTCCCCACCAGTTCACTCCTCTTTTTGAAAAGAAAAAGGAAAAAAAATTCCTTTATTGGTATACAATTCCCCCATCCCTTCCCCCCCACCCCCAGCACCAAGTACACTTCTCTATGCGACCTTAATTCTGGACTCCTGTGCTAACCATAATACTCAATTATATATCACCTCTAATCTGTTCTTTCCCTCATCTGTTTCAATACAGTATACATAATTTATCCAGTTTTTTCTCAGTCTTACTCCAACCCTGATGTCAGACCCATTCTAAAACAGTGGCACCATGCAGTATTTGTCCCTTTGTGACTGAGATATTTCACTCAATATGCTGCTTCTTGAAATGGTTCAGTGTCAAATCAATTCTTTTTGGTTCACTGACTTCCATCTTTTTCCAATGGTTTTTTTTTTTTATTTTTGCCCATAGAATCCTTTAGTATTGCACCTTGATGCTTGAATTTGTTCTTCATCCTTTCAGCTTGAGAAGTGCTGAATAAGTTCTTCCCTTTTGGTTTGGACCCCACCCATAGTGGCTCATCTTCTGGTCATGCCTAGTGCTAAATAGATAAACTAACAGTTACTTTCTCTCTAAAGAGGCATCCACGCCAGGCTGGTAGAGTAGCCACAAAAAGTACCAGGGACCAAAGTTTGCTTTTTCTTGGTTCTGCCATCCCCAGAGAGGAGGTTTCTTTCCTCTTGGGCTCCTGAAGGATGTCTGAGTCAGATGAGCACCAGCAGATGAGGCACAACTTCAGCCCTGACATGTCTACTCCCCCCTTACCTCATCTCCTGAAGGCAGCACAAGATGTCTTCCTGGCTACAGTTGGCGTGATCAGGCAGTATTCCTTGGGGACCCTTCATTTCCCATATCCATGCCTCACCCTTAAGGGCACAGGCTCCTGCAGGGATAAACTGGGCTCTGAGCCTAGGAGCTTCAGGACTCTGAGCATCTTACCTTCCTTTCCGGAGCTTCAGTTTCCTCATCTCTAAAGGGTGGTTTGTTGTGGGGCCAACAACACTTTGATGTTCACTGGTCACCATTGCTTTTAAGTTCCTCCTTTACAACAGGCTTTTTGGGTGTGCTCAGAAGACATGCCCCATAGAAAGTTCAGCCTGAAACAGAGCTCACTCAGCCTAGCCTTTAGTATAGCCCACTGAGAGGTCCACATTCAGCTCTGACTCAAAGCTTGGTTCCAGCCCTGTGTCCAGCTTCATATGGGGCATGACAGAGGTGAGGAAGAGAGCATGCACCTCCACCCAGGCCAGGCAGACCCAGGTGCAGAGGTCACTGTCCAGACATTTGTGGATGTGGGCCCAACCTCCTGGGCATAGTTCAGGGCATTTGGTGAGTCCACATGGAAAGAACTTACTCATTATGGACGTTCTTATCTTTCTCACTAAGAGCTAAGAAGAGGACCTCTCCCACCAGCTCCTGTGTCCTCCTCCCCTAGATTCCCAAAGGGATCTTCTGCCAGAGATGGGCAAAACTAGGATTGGAGTTGTGAAACCAGCTAGGGTACCAGCTGTGTAGTGCAGGGCCAAATGCCTGTCTGTCTATGCTGGAGGTAGCCTAGCAAGTGTTGTGCCATGCCCTGCCCCCAGGCCTGCCTTCCATGGCCAGACAACTTCCCAGGAGTCTCCTCCACTCTGGGTCCTGGCATTCCCATTCTGGTGGGGTGGTATACTGCAGTGGCAGGGGCCCACACCAGGGGCTTCATTCCAGGGCCACAGATAGGACTAGGGGTGTTCAGCCAAGGCTTGTGTGCATCAGTTTTACTGCTCTACAAAAGAGCTCTGAGCAGTGGGAGCAGGAGCTTTTCCCCAGAAAACACCAGCCTATACACTTGACTCTGAATGTGATGGAACAGTTGGGACCAAGGCAGTGCCAGAGACAGACATACTCAGCGAATTGCATAATGAGGCTGAGGTCCTCAGCTGCTCTAAGAGCTTGAGAGAGGGGACTACAGGTCAGCATGCTTCAAACTAGCATTGGAAAAAAGGGCACTGCCAGGCAGAACCTGACCAGCCAGGCCCCCAGAGCACTGGGTTGTGTTGGTTGTAGGCCTCAGGTCTGAACCAGTAAGAGGATCTGTTGTCTTTAAAGTCTTGGTTCATGTGCATATTGTCTGGGGTTGTCTGGGTTAGGGCCTCTCTACATTCCGTCCCCACACGTGGGCTGGGCATGAGTTGCTCCTAGCCTAGCTTGCAGGAGAGCCGCGCCTCTCCTTCGCACTCAGAGACCTCATCCAACTGAACGCTCAAGGATGTTCTGGGTTCACATGTGGAAAGATAGGACCAGAGCTGCACAGTGGTCAGCTGGCTGCAAGCCCCTGTTGTCATGAGGAAGGAGGCACAACCATCTACCACATACCTACAGCTTTTTGACTGACAGCAGGAACTGAAGCTAACACAAGATGAGATTCTCTGCATTGTTTTACCTCCTGACCTGCTAGGCTGAGTTCCCTGCTAGACTGATGTGCAAGTAGCAAGAACCTGCACGAGGAGATAGACACAGCAAGAAGAGCTGATAAGGGTATAATTAAAAATTTAGTTAATGGAATTTGTGCTACAAGTTTCTTGAATCTGTATTCTCACCAGAGTTGCAGCTTCCTTCCTTGGCCAGCGCAGGCCTCCATGGGAAAGACAAGGGAGCAGGCCAGGGAGAGGCCTAGTCACCTTCTAGAAAACAAGTCCTAAGGTGGAGTTGAGTAATCAGAACAGGACAGTAGACCAGCTGGGTGACCTAGTGATCTGAGACAGAATCCACCTAGACCAGTTATTCTCTCCCTGCTGGCTACCAGGTCACCTAGTTGGCCCTTGTCACTGGGATTCGCCCCATGGAGCTTTTTCCCCACAGCACAACCATCCTGTCTGAGTTTTCAAATGCCTCTTGAGAACCCTGAGGCCAATCAGTGTGCATGGTTGGGAGGAGAGAGCTTCTCTTGAAGTTCTGGAACCTCCTAACTCTTGGAAATGAGAGCCTTTGGGAATGTACTGAGTAGGTGCATGGATGACTCTTATGAACCATAATATTGGTAAGAAAAAGCATTGTTTGTAATTCTGGCTAAATAGCAGCTTTCTTGCCCTCAGTTAGGAGCCTGCACTGCCAACCCTACAGACAAGGTCTGTACAAGACCCCCTTCCCTGCTTGCCTCTTCAAATCTACAAGTCCTTGCAAGGAAAAAGTGGTCTGTCTTTGCCCATATGATTTATAGCCTAGGTAAATCAGTGGAGGGTTAGTTATAACTTGCCACCAATAAGCCAGCTGTATTGATGTGTGGGGTCAACTTATTTTGTCTGTTGCCTGTTTGCTCCCCTGCCAAGAAGGAGCTCAGAGCTGACCCACCTCATCTTGTCACTGCTTCTAACTAAAGGTCTGTCTGCTGTATGCATATGGGCCCCAGCCTCATGCCACTAATGTCTCATAGAACCCAGATTGACAATTCCGGAGCAGTATCTTGGGGCTCATGGAATCTTGCATTACTACTGACCACTACTCCAATGGCCTCCAGCATCAGAGAATAGACTTGAGGCCCTGTGAAGTCCTAGCTGAGTATGCTTAACTGCAGTGTACAGCCCCTGTGGCTGCTAAAAGGGCTGCAGTCTGTTTAGACAACACCGTGGCCTCAGGAAGTCTGTGTTTGAGATCTTTGTGACACTCTATTACTTAAATGTGTTTACTTAAAATGAATAGGACCCTTCATGGTTTAGTCCTGCATCAGTCTCAAGCTGAAACACCTCTATATGGCTTGAGTCCCAAAAAGCTATGTCCCTCTTTTGGTTTTCAAGGAGAGGAGCAAATGGGGGGGGAGGGGTTTGTGCGGGGAGAAGGGTGCAACAATGAATGAATGGAATCCCAAAATCTCTGTAGATGTTCATTGAAATGAAAAATAAACAACCTAAATTTTTAAAAAAAAGCTATGTCCCCTGCCTCTTCCTACCATCCTCATTCAAACATGACCCACACCTACAGCTGACCTCACCCCCATTGCATTTCACCTGTCATGCCACCTGCTTTGAGCAGCCTGCCTGGTCCCCACCTCATTTAGGAGTGCCTCTGAATGTTCATGGCCCTTGAAGCCTCCTCCAGCTCCACTAAATCTCCTACTATCCCACAAAGACCAAAGAGAGCACTTGGGGACTGGAGGATGGAGAAGGAGGACCATATCTCTGAGCTCTGGACCCTCCTCTGTCATGGGCCATGCCTGATATACAGTAACTACTGTGTCCATTACCACCAACGGCTGAGCTAGCAAATGCTGAGGTGGTGCAAGGCCTGTTCACGATGTGTGGTGAGACAGTCAGGAGCTCACAGGACGTAACCAGCTTACATCCTATCCTGGCCTCTAGCCTTGTACTTCAATGCTTATAGGGCACTGAGCTGCCAGAGCACACAGCCTGGCTTCCCAAGAATGCTAGTCCATGATAAGGATGATACAGACCTGGTCCTTGCCTGAGCTATGTTGGGATAGGCTAACACTTTAACATCCCTCTGGGACCCTGATAGACATCCGCTACGTGCCTATACAAATAAGGTTTTTTTATGGTAATTGGTACAAGACTACTTTCTTAAGGCAGAGGTTAGCAATGGCCAAACCACTCCATCATTTCTGATGTTAATTGGTAATCTTTCTATTCCCATCTGTGGTTTTTGGTTCTGGTCTTTGTTGAAAGGTTCCCAGAACTTTGGAAACTGTAAGAAAAATGGCTCACCTGGTATGGATAATGTAGGCCTATGTATGCAGTTACAGTACTCGGTGAGCCATGAGCTGTAGGCTGAGGCTGGGCTGTGGGCAAAGCTGGATCAAGTTAGATACAGTGTTCCAGGCCATAAGCTTTGAGCTTCTGTGAGCTGTATGTATCATCTCAGGGCTATAAATGGATACCCCACGAGAACTAAGGGTGACAGCATGGGTAATAATTCTATTAAGATGGAACTTGTAAATAAATAAGTCATCCTTGAATGAAGTCTTAAGTATAGACAAAGAAGCTAGAATCACAAAATTGTAAACTATGCATGGAAGGGCCAGATTGCTTAATTCGTTGTACCACCATGCCATATCTGTTACTGCTGAACTGTGTAGGTCCATTTGGATAGCCATATGACTAACCTGAGGTTGCTATGGAAGCTGCAGAGAATGTTCTGGACAGGGCGCTATCTGAGGTATTGTGTGTGCTTCCCATAGGGTACCCAGTTAGAAGCCTCAGGACAAGCAGTGAAGGCAGAGGCACCTGTACGTGCTACACCGAAGGTGTTCCACACAGACCCACTCTGCAGTTCAGGGGGATGTGCTCCACAGAGGTACCCAGTTAGGAGGCTTCATCCATCTCTGAGCAAGCAGTGAAGGCTGAAGCACCTCTGTGTGCCATGCTGTAGGTGTTCCACACAGGCCCACTCTGCATTTCAGGGGCTAGGGTGTCTTTTTGGCCTAAGCCATGGCTGTGGTTGTGCTTAAAGGAAAAAAATATAATTGGTAATTTGAGCCACTGAGCTGACTCTTTAGGATTAACAGCCAGGGAAGAGTCCTTAGGGGTGGAGTGAGCTCCCTTGGGACCTCCAGGGCCTTTCCAGCCTCTGCATGGTGTGGCTGAGTGTTTTCTCCAGAATGGTCACAGGACAGTCAGACTTCTGGGGGTCACCATGATGAGGATGTGACTCCACGGCAGTAGGGTTGCATCTCTGTGGAAACACTGCCTCATCACCCTCGGTTTTGTGTTTTGTTTTGGTAACCGCCCCATCCCACCGCTTACTTCCCCCCCCCCTTTTTTAATGTATAAAGCAAACACAGGTCTATTGGGCAAGATAGCATTCCAAAGAAAGGAATGGGCCATCCTCCTAAGGAAAGAAAGTACTTGAGGAGGCTATGCACTTTTTGTGATTTGAGTGAAAGTTTACAAAGCAACTTCCTTTCACATTTTGTTTTATAACATTAATAGTGATGCCCACACTGTAATCACACTCTTCTCACTTCTTTGTAATTCTCTTGTCCAGTAGGTCTTCTGTCCTGCCTGCTTTCTGTCTTTATCCTTAGTTAGATGCTCTCTTCTGACCTGACCTTATATGGTAGGTTATCCTAAGAGTTTAGCTCCTCCCTGGTGTTATTGATCACCTTACAGGCCTGTTTCTTATTTAGCTGAGGTGTTGAGTCATGAGGTGAGTTTTTCCCCTTAGCTTCAAAGGGTGATAAAGGATCATAAGTGGACCAGTAAACTTCACCTTTCTTATGATTTTGAGTTTTGTTCCCACATATGCCCTCCACTCTATCAGGATCTTTTGTTGTGATCCCTTCTAGAGTAGTCAGCAGTGGTAACTATGTCCCATCTTGTTTTTCTGCTCTTGGGGGTCATAAAAGTTCATGTTTGTGTGGTTGATTAGTCCTTTGGATTAATTGTTTCAATATGTTTTTGCTTCTCTCTTCTCTTCTCTCCTCTCCTCTCCCCTCCCCTCCCCTCCCCTCTCCTCTCCTCTCCTCTTTCTCTTCTTCTCAACAGGGTCACTAGTAGTTTCATCTTGGAAAGAACAACCAAATTACTTTACCACATCAGGAATGTGGCCAGTTCCATAGTTCTGCTAGGGCCTCCGATAGCACGCACACACATCATATATATACACTCAAACATGGTAACACACACATACACAAATAGACATTTCAGGAAAAAACTGGATTTTTTTCATTCATATATTTGTTTTATACAGTCTTTCCTTTGCATTGTGTTTCATACCATCATTCATATACATTCTATTTTATGGGGGTTTTTTTTATACTATTTTGTTTATAAAATTTGAATACATTGTTTTTCACAGCAGATCCTTCCCATTTCCCTCCCTCCCCATCCATCAAATTGTACAACTTTACACACACACATCCTCACCACACACACACATCCTTACTCCTCTGCTGCCACCATCTTCCCCCCCCCCCAATCCCTTGAATTCTCAGATTCATTCTACAGTAATGGTTAATGTTCTCCAGTCCCTCCCAAGTTAGGTAGTGATTTACAAAATCATTTCTCCTGCGTGCTGTTTAGTATTCCATCGTGTGAATGCATCATAATTTCTCAATCCATTCGGTTATGGTAGGACATCTAGGCTGTTTCCATATTCTTGTGATGGTGAATAACACGACTAAGAACATTGGTATAAAAGTGTCTTTTTGTGCCTCAGTTCTCATTTTCTCATGGTATATTCCAAACAATGGGATAGCTGGGTCATAGGGAATTTTTGTCTTCAGCTTCTTGAGGAAGTGTCAAACTGCCTTCCCAGAAAAAACTTTTGCATGGAATTTTTGTGTTTATTTTTCCCCTTCAAATCAACAGTTGTGTGTATATCACTAAGTAATAATTTGTGAATTTGATTCTTTTTTATTTTATGTGAATAGTATTGTCCACTCATTGCCATTGAGCCTACTCTGACTTTGCAGTGACCGAGTAGAACAGGGTGTAGAATTGCCTCTAGGGCTTCCAAGGCTGTAAATTCTGTAGGAGTAGGTTGCTTCCTTGCTCTCCCAGGATGTGGCTGGTGGATTCTTGCTGCTGCGCTTTGTTAGCAGCCAAGCATTTTAACAACTGTGCCACAACATTCCTAATGACACCACCTCTTCTCTATTAAGGGAACTTCAGTCACGTATTGGTAGGAAGCTGTGCTGCAATCCAAAAGGCACATGGTTGGAGCTTTGGTGTCCTAGTGGCAAGAAGCAGCGCTGCAATCCCAAAGGCACACAGTTTGAATCTACCAGGTGCTCCACTGGAGGAGGGGCAATCTCCTCCTGTGCCTGTCAGGTCCAATTCCGCATTACACAAGGGAGAAAAAATGGAACATGGTTTGAACCCATTATCTGATTTGGAGAGGGATGGGCAATCTCCTTCTGTGCTATTAAATTGCCTCTGAAAACCTGCAGGGTCATCCATATGTCAGTTCTGACATGATAGTACTCAACAGCAAAATCATCTATTAAATAAATACTATTGTGTTTTTCAACTCAGCCACCTCTAACTGCCCTGTCTTGTTGGGAGCCATTGTATTTTTGTTCATTTTATTGCTAAGTAATATTCCGCAAAGGAATAATATATCTTAGTGCTGTAGCACCAGGGATGCAGAATAAGAGGCTCCTAGAGACGTGCTCTTCCTGGATGAGATGGATTGACACAGTAACTGGAGCAGTGGAGGTAGGTGTGTCAGAATTAGTGACAGTGGCTCAGAATAGGGCAGGCTTCAGAGCTGTAGTACATAGAGGATTGCTATGAGTTGCACGCAACAGCACATAACAATAACAAGAGAGGTGTGCTCTTGGAAAAGGAGCTCATCTTTACAGTGAAAAACACAATGACCAGACTCACACCCAGGTCTTTTGATTGACAGCTATATTTTTTTGCCAGATATTGTCTACATTATACCATCTTGGTATTGTCAGACTTCCTAGATGCTCAGCTAGGTGTGGCATCTTTGTACCATTTCTATGATGACCAGTGGAATGGAATAGAATGGAATATCTTTCCATATGCTTTATTTGGTCAGTGTACTCATTATTGGGTCTCAGGAACTTCTCCTTGCATGGTGGTGTGAGCGCAGGAATCATGGCAAGCTTTTGGAGTAGAGTGCTTTTCCAGGCATGTGTTTGACATGCAGGTTTGCTCTGTCCCCGGGAGCGAGGCAAGCCAGGCTTGGCCTAGGGTTTAAGGCAGGAGGCTGTTCAAATTGTTTTCCTGTCAAACATTCTTCTGGGAGGTAGAGCACTGGTCTGTGTGTTGTTGTACAGAGGTAACTCGTTGCTGTGATGCTGAACACTGTGACAGTGATGTGCCAGTCATGGTAATGGGTACCCATGGTGGACAGTGTTGGCTGGAGCTTCCCGACTAAAACAAGCCTGGAATCAGGAGTGGCATCCATTCTGAAATGGCTTGCCTCCGGAAACTCTATGTATGAACAGTGCTCAGGCCATTTGTTCATAGGGTCGCTATGAGTCGTCTACGACTCAATGGCACCAAACAACAACAGCAACTCATTTTCTTATATTATTAGAAACATGACCCATTGTCACAACAGAGACAAAAGAACTTCAGCAGGGCAGAAATTTACTTCTGCAGAAGCCACACAGTCTAACCAGCAAGCACAGGGCAGTCTGCCCAGATTTTATCCCTGATGCAAGTCCAAGGCTGTTTCACATCCTGTCGGTCAAGGATTTCAACCTCACAATCTCACTTCTACCTGATTGGCTAATTTGGACTATGCTTGTAGGGAAAGGGGTGCTTGAGGAAGTTTGGAATGTTTGGAATGCCTTTGTTTCAGGAGAAATAGGTTGCCCAGAACTGTTATGAGAGGTTCACAGCTAGAATACAAGGACAGGGGAGTTTGGATTTTCGTTTCACATCCCACCCTATCTTGTAGCTTTTGATGAGAAGACACATATATTTCTTTTCCACAATTTACTCCTCTTCTGTGTTTTTTAGTTTTCTATTCAAACTTTGAGAGGAGGAGTTGACTTTGATATTCTTTAGTATCTAGTAGAAAAAAACTGTGAATGGGAAAGAGGTTATGTGGTTATAGTTCTTCCTGTAAGTGTTTTGATTAGTCCCTTGATTATGCAAGGTAGAATACAGTAACCTACAAGTATTAACATCCCAAATGCAATAATTAATGATGTAAAGACTAAACCACTGTTTCATGTAGTTAGAAAATGCATTATCTGTACCTGCGTTTTCAGCTAGTTCATTTGCTAAAGTGGCTAATCCCTGTAAGACTTTGGTAACAGTCCCATCAGGGGCAATGTTATTAGACAGAAAAGTACAAAATTGGGTTCTGATCATTAAGCAAACACAACCTGAAAAAGGTTTTTAGCTGAAAAAATGAATATCATGTCCAAGGCCTCTTTGTTTCCCCAGGTCATTTTACTAGAGGGCCCCAGTTGATCAGCTATTCCCTTTATCTTTATTAATTTTAGTATATATAGTTAATCCAGTTGACATTTTTTAAAATAGTGGACCACCAAATCAATACTGATTCAAGTCATACTGCTACTTGATTTCTAGTTTTAAGCTCTTTTGGCACTCCACGGGGTTAGCATCAGTGTAGACAGGAGGATCAAAGGAACTGTGGGAAGAGGCTCCACTTCTCTTGGTTTGGGGTTACTCTACAAGGCCTGTATATGGTCTGTGTGCCAAGGTAAAAGGGATGGCCATTTGAACTAGAGCATGGTGCTGCTCTATGGTGCCAGTGAGACTCCAAATCCTTGTTTCTCACAGAACCTCCAAACATTTGCTCACTTAAATATCAGGGTAGCCTGATTTTAGAGCTGCTTAAAAGGCCACACTACATCCTGCTAGGTTTCCCAAGGATCATCAAATTTTCCACAAACCTAGAGGCATAAAGTGAAATTGTCATTCAAGACCGATGGCCTAATGGTCCTCTAACTTTAGGGAACAATAGTGACAGTGATCAGCATGTGTCATTACTCCTCACTGTGGTGTCTTGAAAGATTGCACTTACTCAGTACATACCCTCAGTGTCCAATGACCATCTAGTGGAAAGAGACTAAATTTGAGTCTCCTGCCTGCCTTCCAGATGCACACGCATAACAGGCCTCTTTTTTTTTTTTTAATTGAGGGTACGAACACAATATTTAATGCATTCCAGCCAGGATTTGCATCTTCATACCCTATTTCTGTTGCCACAGTTTGTCTACAGTCCTTAACTTCAACAGTTGTGATGTTGTTGTTGTTGTTGTTGCATACCATTGAATCAGAACCAACCCGCAGGTGATTATCCAGAGGGTTTCAGAGACACAGAAGGAGATTGCCATCCTTCTCTTGCAGAGCAGCTAGTGGCCTCCAACTGTATTCCTTTGGGACTGCAGCATAGCTTCTTGCCACTAGGCCACCAGAGCTTTTCATTGTGACTTTAGAGGGATCATGTCTTGAATTTAGGGGAAATACTGGGTTTGAATGATTTCTAGGGTGTTGTGTTTGAGTTGCTCCTTTAATAGGGGTAGGGCTTGAGTTTTGTTTAATTATTTGAGATGCCTTTGAGCTGTGATGCTGAAAAAGAAGAGTATTAAATACTCCATGGACAAACAGGTAGAACAAACAGTTTTGTCCTGGAGAGGGTGCAGCCACCTGCTCCCTGGAGCCAAGGATTTTGAAGCTTTGACTAACATACTTTGGCCATTTTGCAAGGAGGGACCAGTCCTTGAAGATGGGCATCATGCTTGGGAGAGTGGAGGGACAGCACAGGAGAAGATGACCCTGGGTGAGATGGATTGACTCAGTTATTGGGGTAATAGTGGTGGTAGGTATGTCAAACAGTGTAGTTGGCTCAGGACAGAGCTGTTGTATATAAGATGGCAGATAACAACATCATCTCAACATTTATTTACAAATGTCTCCTGATAGGACCCATCAAAATAAAAGAGCCCTTCATCACCCCCATCCTCATCAAAAGTCATTGTTGTTAGGGAGCTCTGGTGGCCTAGTGGCAAGAAGCTGTACTGCAATCCCAGAAGTACACAGTTTGAATCCACCAGATGCTCTGCCAGAGAAGGAGGGACAGTTTCCTCCTGTACCAGTCAGATATGATTTGATGGTACATGCACAAAAAATAATAAAATTATATTTTTAAAAAAGAAATAAAAAAGTCATTGTTGGTATTGTTAGGTGCCATTGAGTCAAGCACGACTCATAGTGGCCCAGTGAACAAAAGGTCTGAACCTTGTTCTGTCCTGCGCCATTTTCATACTTTCTGACTTGAAAGAGCCCATTGCAGCAGTCACCGTATCAGACCACCTGGTTAAGGGTCTTCCTCTCCGTCATCAACCCTCCACCCTTCCCAACATCATATTCTTCTCTTAAGAAATAGCACCTCCTAGCAACATGCCCAAAGTATGTGAAGCAAAGCCTTGTCATTCTTGCCTCCATAGAGCACTCTGTCTGCACCCTCTCCAAGACATGCCCGTTCATAAGAGGGATTATTTTTTTTCCCTCTTTCCCATTGCAGACTTTCTGTTTTGAAGTGCCTGTCTCAACATTTAAAGCATTTGTTTTCTTTCCTTTCTCTGATTGCTTTTAAATTCACAAACCTCCAGTTTGGTCTCACTTGTGAAATTTGAGGTTAAGGGATTGTCAACAATACTCTCTGGGTTGTCTCTTCAAAAGTGGACAACATATTTACCTTGGTTTTGCTTCTTTTCATCCCTTCTTATACTTTATGAGCTTCTCTTGGTAATTTCTCTAAATATCTATGTTTCTAGCTATTTATTTTCTGTCATTTCTTTGCCATGTTAGGCCAGCTATTGGTGGCAAAATGGAGCCTTAACGTTCTCTGTCCTACAGAGTCTTCTAGGTCTGTTCTAGCATCTCTCCTCATTTGTCCTATGAGTCTTTCTAGAAATCTTCAGACCCTTCAGCTTTCCCTTGCCACACATCAGAGGCCTTGGATCCATTTTGGGAATAAGGAACTGACTTCCTGATTCCTTTCCCTATCATCTCCCTTATATCTCTCATGTTACCTCTGTGAGCTGCAGAATTATTGTCCATTGGGAGGTCTTGATTGGGGAATTTTTAACGTCAGCCACTAGGACTCTGAGACTAGTGGGCAGTTCATGCTCCCAGGCAAGCCATTGCTGCTCTGTGGATCATGGCTCTTTCTTCCCCAGATAAAAGGATTCCAAGGATGGACATTAAGTCTGCCCAGGTGTATCATCAAGAGCTCAAGAACCTTGGTCTGTGACCCTACATGGTTCGCTTTTTTAAAGCCACATGACTTTTTAAAAATTCCTTGCTTCAAAGCTAGTCAGAGTATGTCAACAAATCCAATTTCCCCTCCTGCAGGAGGACTTTCTTTGTGGAAAGAGAAGCTATGGTTGAGGCTGAATCTTAGGGGAAGGGGAAAGCTTGGGGTATCCTTTTTACATTGTTCAATTTCTTTTGTAAGAAAAAAGAGTATTTAATAGGAGCCAGGGGACTGGAAGCAGTTCTGGGGAAGTTGATGAGGGACGGGGTAGGAGGGATGGTTGAGTTAATCAGCCAAAGCCAGGGCCACAAGCTATTGAAGGACAGGAGTATAAGGGGGAAGTAGAAAGGAGAGGGGATCCCATGGAGGGGGAAGATGTTTTAATTTTTTTTTTTGAAAGATGTTTTCTTGAACAAGTTCTCCTTTTTTCCTTTTCTTTCTCTTTCTTCTTAGTTCTAAAAGGGAAAAAGAACATTGGGCCCTGTCTCCAGCAGAGGGCATAGTTTATTTTCCTAGGAGACAGGACTTTAGTCATTTCAAAAAGGAATTGACAAACCCAGTCCTCGTCCAAGCTAAATTTGGGCCAAAAGACGGAAGGTTCAAGGATGAATCCCTTTGTCCAAATGAAACAATACTTAGTCATCTGTTGCTTTTTCTTTTTTTCAATCCATAGATTTTCTCCTCAGTCTTTTAACATTAATCCCAATGGACTATGAGGGAAAATTTCCCTACTTTCTCTAAAAGTCTTTACTTAAATTTTTCTTTCACATCCCATTTCTTTCATGTGTGTGCTGCTTTTTAGAGGCTCACTCCCCCTTTTGTCTGGAGGTTTCTTGCACTTCTTTACTTTCACATCGCCCGTCTCCAGCCACCACCCTCCCGGAAACATTGAGCGCCTCTTAGCCCTTGGTGTGTCAGTATCAACCCTCGAATCCGATCCATCTGGCTCAGTAACACCCTAAAGCATATGCAGTTGCCACAGCACTGCCCATTAGGACTCTTCACGTCACTCTGTGCTGTGAAAATATGCTATTTTTTTGCAAAGATTCAACCCTCCTGACAACATCCCTAAAGTATGTTTCACATACATATGTGAGACAGAGTTCACCATCCTTGATAGCAGGTTTTCTCATGAAACTTGTTTGACAAGATGAGTCTTTTCTCTAATTGTCATGATGATGCCTGTGGGTCCACTTGTGAAGGTTTTCATTATTCTTCATATTTAGTTATGATCTATACTGAGTGCTATAGTCTTTGATCTTCTTCAATAAGTACTGTGTATCTTCCCTTTCTATAAGCAAGGTTGTGTCATCTACATAACATTGACTCTGATGCCAGTCTTCAGATAGTTTTGCTTCTCTAAGTATTTGCTCAGTATGTAGCCTGAATAAGGATACAACCCTGATGTATACCTTTCCTGATTTTGAACTATGCAGTGTTGTTCTGTTCAGATAAATGCTTCTTGGTCTCTGTATAGGTTTTGCATGAGCCCAATTAAGTATTCTGGAATAACTATTTTTCTCAGTGTTACCCAGAATTTATTTTGATGCATAATCAAATGCCTGCTGATAGTTAATAAAATGCAAGTAAATATCTTTATGGGTTTTGTTTGTTTGTTTGTTTTCTAGCCAGGATCCTCCTGACATCAATACTGGTAACCCTCATTCCAGTGCCTCTTCTGAGTCCAGTTGTCTATTGATGATACACTGCTCTAAATGTGATATTAATGATGGCTGTTCAATAATTGCCACACTCTACTGAATCACCTTTATTTGAAATAAGAACAAATTTTATTTCCTCCATTTGGTTGGCAAAATTCTTGGTACAGACTAGTGAGCATGTCCAGGGCTGCATCTGTTTACTGAAAAAAAGTCACTTGGTAGTTCATCAGTTCATGAAGCCTCATGTTTCTGCCAGTGCCCTCGATGAAGCTTGAACTTCATTACTTCTTGAAATGGTTCCACAGCTACCACTTATTTTTAGTGCAATGATTCTGTGTATTCCTTCCTCCTTCTTTTGATGATTCCTGTATCAATCAAGATTTTTTACTTAGAATCCCTCAATATTGCAACTCAGGGTTTGAATTTGTTTTTTGGTTCTTTCAACTTGAGAAATATCAAATGTGTTCTTCCCTTTCTCTAACTCTAGCACCTGGCACATTTTTTAATAATACCATGCTTTATCTTCTTGAGCTGCCTTTTGAAATCTTCTGTCATTCTCTTACTGTAGCGTTTTCCCCTTTATTTAGGTTTTTCAGTGTTGCACTGTGAGTTTCAGTCTTTTCTGACATCCATTTTGTTCTTTCCTTTCTTCTCTATATTTTCTATGGCCTTCTGGCTTTCTTCATAAATGATGTCATTCCACAACTTGTCTGGTCCTTAGTATTCAGTCTATGAAGTGGTTATGCATAGGAATCAGGTTGACTATATATTGTGGAAGAAATCACTGGAGAAGCTCAATATTGGCAGTCAAAACTAGGCCAGAGGCAGACGATGGGTCAGATCATCAGTTACTCATATGCAAGTTCAAATTGAGGCCAAAGAAAATTAAACCTAGGAAAAATTAAAATATTAAACATAAGAACCTAGATAAGATCTTAAATCTATTCCATCGGAATTTCATCATTATTTTAAAAATAGAAGGACCAGCTGAGTTGTGAGATAATATCAAGGATATCATCCAGGAAGAAAGCAAAAGGTCATTACAAAAACAGAGGATAGAGAAACAATCATAATGGATGTCAGAAGAGATTAAAATTTCACTGGAGCATCGAGAAGCCATATCTAAAGGGAAACATGTTGAAATGAACAGACAATTTCAAAGGGCAGCCCAGGATGATAAAGCAAAATATTATAATGGAATGTGCAGAGAGCTGGAATTGGAGAATAAAAAGGGAAGAAGTTGCTCTGCATTTCTCAAGCTGAAAGAACTGACATACATATTTAAACCTCATTTCACTATATTGAAAGATGCTCTGGGCAATATATTGAATGACCTAGAAAGCATCAAAAGAAGATGGAGCAGAGGGAACTGTGGTGGCCTAGTGGAAAGAAGCTGCACTGCAATCCCAAAGGCACATGGTTCAAATCCACCAGATGCTTCACTGGAGGAGGGGCAATCTCCTCCTGTACCAGTCTGATCCTTTTCGATGGTTCACAACAAGAGAGAAAAGAGGAGAAAAAAAACAAGAGGATGGAGGGAATACCCAGAGTCGCTGTACCGGAAAGAATTGATTGACACTGAAAAATTTCAGGAAGTACTATATGAACAGGAGCCAATGGTAATGAAGGAGGAAGTAGAAGCTGCATTGAAGGCATTGGCCCCAGGAATCTATGGGATACTAATTGACTTGTTTCAGTTATCAGATGCAGCCTTGGATGCACTCACCAGGAAATTTGGAGGACAGCTTTCTGACTCAACGGATTGGAAGAGGACCGTATTTGTTCCCATTCCCAAGAAAGTTGATCCAGCTGAAATGTGGAAATTGTCAAACAATATCATTGATATCACATACAAGCAAAATGCCACTGAAGATCATTCAGAAATGGCTGGAACTGCCAAAAAGATAGGAACTAATAAAAGATAAGGAACTGTCAAAAAGTTAAAGTAGGATTTAGAAGAGGCTGTGGTACCAGGAATATTATTGCTGAAAGCAGATGGATACTGGCTGAATGTAAGGAATACCAGAAGAATGTCTATTGGTGCTTTATTGACTTTGTACATGCATTTGACTATCATAACAAGTTGTGACTGACATTGAGAAGAATGGGAATCCCAGAGCATTTGATTGTGCTCATGTGGAACCTATACCTGGATCAAGAGGCTGTTGTGAGAATGGAACAGGGGAGCTCTGCATAGCTCGGAATTGGGGAGGGAGTGTGTCAAGGATGTATTCTCTCTCCATACCTGCTTAATCTTTATGTTGAGCAAATTATCCGAGAAGCTGGACTCTATGAAGAGGAGTGTGGCATCAGGATTGGAGGAAGACCCATCAATAACCTGTATTATGCAGATGACAGAAAGTGAGGAGATTTTGAAGCACTTGTTACAAAAGATTAAGGAATGCAGCCTTCAGTATGGATAGCTTCTCAATATCAAGAGAACAAAGATTCTTAGTGCTGGAACAATAGACAGTGTCATGATGGATAGAGAGGAGATTGAAACTGTCAACAGCTTCATCTTGCTTGGATCTACAATTAACAGCCTTGGTATGAGCAGTCAGGAAATAAGGAGACTCATTACACTGGGAAAATCTGCAGTTAGGGACCTTTCTAAATTATTGAGGAACAGTGATGTCAGTTTGAGGACGAAGGTGTGTCTGATTTAGGCCATAGTCTTTCTTATTACTAGCTATGCATCCGAGACCTGAACAGTAAATAAGGATGACAGTAAGAATTACTGCCTTTGAGCTGTGGTGTTGGAGAAGAGCACTGAAGATCCCATGGAACCAAGAGAACAAACAGGTCTTGGAGATGGTGCAGCCAGAGTGCTCTTTGGAGGCAAGAATGTTGAGGCTGTACCTCATATACGTTGGACATGTTTCTAGGAGGTGCTATTCTTTGGAGAAGGACATGATGTTGGGAAGGGTGGAGAACCTGCAAAGGAGAGGAAGACCCTCAACCAGGTGGATTTTAGGATGACTGCTGCAATGGGCTCTTGCCCATTTTGAGGATGGCCCAGGATAGAACAGAGTTCAGATCTTTTGTTCATAGGGTCGCTATGAATCATTCTCAATTCAACGGCACCTAACAACAAACATGCCTATTTGCACCCTTACTCTCCAAGTCCTCATGGAATCTTTCCTATTCTTTTACTACACCCTCTGTCCACTAACCTCTATTATCCTAGGGACTTTCCCCCTTTTCCTCTTCTTCTGTCTTCCCTTCTCCCCTTCCTGTTTTAAACATTTATAGAAATCTTAAGAGTGTTCTGATAGTCTTAGTGTCTAGAAGCTTCACTGCAATCCTAAAGGCGTGCACCAGCTGCTCAGTGGGAAAGTGATGGGAAATCTCCTCCCATGTGATTAACTGTCTTTGAAAACCCACCTGAGTTGATAATACCCAACAACATCTTACTTAGTCTCCTATTTTTCACCATAGTGATCTTAAGCAGTATTTGTCCTTATGTGACTGAGTTCAAGGTCATATTTTGGCTCTCAGAGAATTGTTTTAATTATTTTAGTTCAATTTGAACTTAGATTACATTTGTAGATGACATTTCACAATGTTGAGCTTTCCTGTCCATAAGCATTAGATATCTTTTCGTCTATGTGCATATATTTTGATTTCTTGAGGTAATTCTTTCTCATTTTCTTTATAAACGTGTTTTGTATCTCTGATTAGATTTATTTCTAATTATTTCATCTTCTGGGTGACTTTTATGTCATATACATGTCATACTGTTTTCTTTATTTACTTTTCAGAGTTACTGTACCAGAAGCTGAGTGATTTCTTTATTTTAATCTTATATCCTGCCAGTTGATTGACTTGGGGATTTTTTGTCTGTAATATCATCTGCAGTAAAGTTAGCTTTATTTCTTTTTTATCAATATGAATGCCTTTTATATCCTTTTCTTTGTTGCTTTTGCAACACTAATACACTATTAAATAGGAGTGATAAAGGATTCCTTATCTGTCTTCACAAGAGGAATACGTTTGGTCTTTATTGAGAGTGATGCTTACTATTGGTTTTGTTTATGTGCTGTTGTGCAGAAGAATTTCCCTGCTGTGCATCATGATAGAGATTGAGGTTGTTAACATTTATAGCTTGCTCAGCTCTCCAGTCAACACTCTTGTCACTACCAGTCAGGAAATCAAAAGACGGATTGCACTGGGAAATCTGCTGTCAGGGACCTCTCCAGAGTACTAAGGAGCAATGATGTCAATCTAGAGACTAAAGTGTGTCTGATCCAGGCCATGGTCTTCACAATTACTTGCTATGCATCAGAAAGCTGACTGTCACTAAGGATGACTAAAGAAGAATCAACACCTTTAAGTTGTGGAGCTGGAGAAGTCTTGGACATTCCATGGACCACCAAGAAAACACATGTCTGTCCAAGTTTTTCCTTAGAGACTAGGAGTTTGAAGCTCAGTCTCACATACTTTGGGCACGTTGTGAGAAGGGACCAGTCCTTGGAGAAGGACATCATGCTTGGAAGGATGCAAGGACAGCACAGGAGAGGAAGACCCTGGATGAGATGGATTGATACAGTAACTGGGCAATGGAGGTTGGTATGTCAGAGTCAGTGAGACTGGCTCAGGACAGGGCAGCCTTCAGGTCGCTATGAATCACAGGCAGTTTGATAGCTCATAACAACAACACCTGGGTTTTTTTTAGTATTTTATCAGGAAAAGGTGTTAAATTTTGTAAGATAACGTTTCTGCATTGATTAACAGAATCATGTGATTGTTTTCTTTTGGGCTTTTGGTTTTGGGTTTTTTTTACAAAATTAAATAAGATCAAAATAGTATAGGAGAAGACAATCAAACCAAGGCTCACAGAAATAAAAACCCACCCAGATGTCTTTTGGGTTTTTGTGGCTGAGCTTTTTTATAGGTTGTTTTGTTGTTTTTGATATCATGAGTTCACTGATTGCTTTTCTTAAGCTGAACCATTTTTTCATACCTAGTATGTACTTTTTCATGACATGCTTTTTCTTTATGTGGTGTTGAATGTTATTGGCTTTGATTTTATTACATTTTCACACTTATGTTCATAAGGAGTATTGGTCTATATTTTCTTTTTTTAGTGGTATTTTGCCAGGACTTGGTATTAGGGGTTTACTTACTTTATAGGATGAATTGAATTCCATCTTTTTCCATATTTTGAAATAGTTTGGGTAGGATTGATGTCAGCTTTTCCGTGATTGCTTTGTAGAAGTCACTGGGAAAACCATCTAGCACTTTTTTTTGTTTTGGGGGTTGTTTTAGTTTTTTAAATTTATTTCTTTTTATTATACTAGTTTATTTGCAGAATTTTAATACATTGTTTTTCAGACCAGATTCTTCCAATTTCCCTCACCCCTCCTATCAAATTGTACCACCCCATGATTAATCCTCCCCCCAACCCACACATCCTCATCCCTCTGCTTCTACCCTGCCCTCTTGAATCCTCATCCTCATTCTACAATAATGGTTTTATACAATATTTGTCCCTATAGAACAGAGTCCGTTCACTCAGCATAATGCTCTCCAGTCCCTCCCAAGCTAGCTAGGTAAATTATTTTTTTAATTAAATTTTTATTGTATTATTTTTATGTCTTTTCTTCCTCTTCTGTCTTTGTAATGACCGTTTACACTCTTCCTGGATGATATCTTTGACATCCTCCCACAACTCATCTGGTCTTCGCTCATTAGTGTTCAATGCCTCAAACCTGTTCCTGAGATGATTCT
>NW_006400225.1:221610-223373 GCF_000299155.1 Elephantulus edwardii | reverse complement strand
GTGTGGTTGGCGCAGGATAGAGCAGGGTTTAGGGCTGTTGTGCATAGGGTCGCTATGAGTCGGAAACGACTCAACGGCACATAACAACAACAACATTATTTTTATGTGTACCGTCAAATCAGATCTGACTGGTACAGGAGGAGATTGCCCCCTCCTTCTCCAGCAGAGCATCTGGTGGAATTGAACCACATACCTCTGGGATTGCAGTGCATTGTCTTGCCACTAGGCCACCAGAGCTCCCTTGCTAGGTAAATGGTTTACAAAATCATTGCTCCTGCGTACTGCATAGTATTCCATTATATGAATGTACCATAGTTTCTCAATTCATTTGATTGTGGTTGGACATCTGGGCTGTTTCCATGTTCTTACTATGGTGAATAACACTACAATGAACATTGGTGTACAAGTCTCCATTTGTGCCTCAGTTCTCATTTTCTCAAGGTGTATTCCAAGCAGTGGAATATCTGGGTCATAGGGAATTTCTTTGTTCAGCTTTCTGAGGAAGCGCCAAACTGCCTTTCAGAATGGTTATACCACTTTACAGTTGTTGGGTGTTTTTTTATATATATATATAATCTGTTCAATTTCTTCTTTTGTCATGAGTTTATTGAAGTATTCTGACTGTTGTTTCTAAAAATGTGTCTATTCTATAGCCATTTTCTTGCTTCTGATTCTTGCTTCTTTTTTTTTTGTTGTTGTTGTTGATTTACCAGGGGCTTATAGATTTTATTAATTCTTTCAAAGAACCTACCTCTAGCCTTTTGACTCTTTCTGTTGCTTTTCTATTTCCCATTAATTATTTTTGTTCTTTATTTTCTTTGTGCTGGAGATGGTAGGCTTTGTTTGTTGTTTTGTCAAAAGATGTTGAATTAGTGCTTGCTCAAAAGCAACGGAGCCTGCCCAGGTAGCCATGGCCTCCTCCCTTCTGCATTAGACCCCGTGGGTCTTTGCTGCTCACAACAGCCGCGAAGGTGTTTTTTGCCTTGCACTGACATGGAGGAATTTGACTCCAAAGACTTTTCGACCTCCGAGGAAGATGAGGACTACATGCCATCGGGTGGAGAGTATTGTGAAGATGATGTAAATGAATTAGTGAAGGAAGATGAAGTGGATGGTGAGGAGCAGACACAGAAAACTCAAGGGAAAAAAGGAAAGGCTCAGAGCATTCCAGCCAGAAAGAGAAAACGGGGTGGCCTCTCATTAGAAGGAGAAGAAGATGTGGCTGCCGAAGTGAAATCTGGAGGGACCAGCAGTGAGGAGGAAGATGGGTCTCAGAGCAGGAAAAGGGCAGTGAGTCAGAAGATGCAAGAAAAAAGGAGGACGAACTCTGGGCCAGCTTTCTCAATGATGTCGGACCAAAATAAAAAGTGTCTGTTGCAAGTACACAAGTTAAGAGAGAAGAGGAAGCTGCAGAAACAAGTTCAAATAAGTTGGTGAAACTTGAGGATCTGACAAGGCCTCCAGAAGCTGAAAAGGTCAGGATCACCAAGGTGTTTGATTTTGCTGGTGAAGAAGTCAGGTGCTGTCAAGTTGACTACGCCTTATAGTGACCCTGTAAACAACAGATGGGAACCTTGCCCTATCCTGTGCCGTCGTCATGATCTCTGCTATACTCAAGCCCATTGTTGTAGTCACTGTCATTCTGTTTCATTGAGGGTCTTCCTCTCTCTTACTAGCCCTCCCCGTTTCCCTGCATGATGTCTTTTCCCAAGCACTGACCCCTTCTGACAACCTGAGTGAGCTCAGGTGACAGTGTGGTCTGG
>NW_006400225.1:192451-220450 GCF_000299155.1 Elephantulus edwardii | reverse complement strand
TCCTTGTACCCCCAGTATGTTTTTCCCAATTTAAAAAAATTATAAAAAAAATAGCAAGGGTCTCATAGGGACAGCCATATCTGACTTTTACCAACTTCACAAAGGGGAACCGTCCCCATCAACAGCACAAAGCCAATTCCCATGAAATCAGGCATGTCCCCCATGCTCGTGAACCTCTTACTGCTGTACGGCAAGTGGACACATCAGGGCTATTAGGATAATAGCAGAAAACAGTCAGGACAGCTTCCAAAATGTGCTCACCAGCACCTTAGCCTTAAACCTCATGGCTTAAGGCCAGTGCTACAAAGTTCTCAGTCCTGCCATTATGGCTCACTGCCTCCAGTTGTTCATCAAACTTGAGCAAAGGCTCTCACCTCTGGTTCCTTCTGCGGGTAATAGGGGGTAGTAGTTCCAATGTCATATTCATCTCCTGTTGGCTCTCTGGATCTCTGCTTCAACCATGGCTGCTGGTGTTGCTGTTATAAGTCTGGTGCAAGAAGGTTTCATTCAGGGTGTCCACTGTGTGCCTGCATCTCCTTTGCTGGTGGTGGTGGAGAAAGCCTCTCCGCTTCTGGAATTGCTCAAATCTATTGATGACACTAGCCAGTTTCCTCATAGATTGGTGAGATAGCCTGTCCCTTTGTGGATAGGCTAACACCCTGTTCACATATTCCCAGCCATCCAGGTGGCAGGGTCAAGATCAGTGGCTAAGAGAGCTGTATTGAAAGATAAGCTACACAGTGTATTTACTCCTGTAATTGACCTCTGAGTATCTCTGTGTCCCAAAGATTTAGATCTTTCATTCTCATTTATACTTTCATTCTCATTTGCTTCAAGAATTTTTCAATATATTTTTTTAAATGTCTTTTATTAGGGAGCTCTGGTAGCTTTGTGGTAAGTAGCTATGCTACAGTTCAAAGGCACACAGTATGAAGCACACAGTTGTTCCACAGAAGGATGAGCATTCTCATGGGCAGTTTACTGCCTTTGAACACCAGCAGGTGGGTCAGTTATAAGTCACTTCTGACTTGACAGTACACAACAACAAAAACAACACGTCTTTTATTACCCAGCAGTATGCAAGTAGGTTTTATTTAATTTCCACATACTTGATTTTTTTTTGTTTTCCTATTACTGATTTCTAATTTTATAACTTTGTGATCTGAGGAGATGCTTTGTGACCTATCATGTGGACTATTCTAGAAAATGTTTCATGTGCATTGGAAAAGAATGAGTTTAGTAGTCGATATAAGTCTTTGAAATGCAGGTGCTTAATAGCATTGTTTGGGGTTTTTTTGCCTCTTTGTTGATTCCCCCCTTGTCATTCTGTCCTTTGTTGAAATGTCTTTTTTCTCATTAAACTTTGTTTTAATAGGTCTCAAAATTCTGTTACGAAGTTTTGTTTAAGTTGTTCTATTTTAAAAGTACTGATTTTAAAAATTAGTAATTTAAAACCGCTATACAAAAAAGAAAACAAATGGTCCACAAAAAATTCCTTCCCCTCTGAAAATTTTATGATGCATTGTTATTATTAACCAGTCTTTTACTATTAAACTTAAATGCCCAGTTGAGACAAACTCTGAGACAGTTCTTCCACCACGGATTAAGACAGGTGGTGAATGTTACAGGTAACAGTCATTCAGTCTTCTCAGCCGATACGGTGATCTTGTCAGCTCCAGCAGTCTTCTTGTCTGCTGCTTTGATGAAACCCACAGCAACAGTCTGTCTCATGTCACGGATAGCAAAATGCCCCGATGAGGGTAGTCAAGAGAAGCTCTCCACACACATGGGCTTGCCAGGAACCACATCAGCAATGGCAGCATCACCAGACTTCAGAAGTTGGGGCCATCTTCCAGCTTCTTACCAGAACGGCGATCAATCTTCTCTTGCAAGCAATGTGAGCTTTATGACAATGCAGCACACGCACATAATCAGCACTGATTTGGCCAGGATTGTTTAAGATTATCACCTGAGCAGCAAAGCCAGCTGCTTCCATTGGCGGGTCATTTTTGCTGTCACCAGTCAGAACTTCAACAGACTACTTCAGTAGTAACATTGATTGGGGCATATGTGACCACATGCCAGGCTTGAACATGCTAAGCTCCCTTCTGTCCACAGAGAAAGTACTAACACCAACAATCTTGCAGATAATCTTGCAGAGGTGGGGCTTATCAGTTGGATGAGTTGGTGGCAGGATGCAACCCAGAGCTTTAAGCAGTGTGGTTCCACTGGCTCTGCCATCCTTTCAGGTGACTTTCCCTGACTTTGTGCCAGAAAGTGGCAAAAAAGGCTACTATGTCAGGGTTGTAGCCAGTTTTCCCGATATAGATGTTGACTTGTTTGACAATTTCCTTACCTCTTCTCTGGCTTCAGGGTGGCTCAATAGAATCCATTTTGTTAACGCCAACAGTTAGTTGCTTCACACCCAGCTAGAAGGGCTGCTCACGAGTCAGCCCATTCTTTGAGATACCAGCCTCAAATTCCCCAACAATCACAATAGCAAGGATTTGGAAAAAATCTAAGTGCCCATCAGCAAATGGATAGAAAAGCTGTGGTATATTCACACAATGGAATACTACACTGCATTGAAAAACAAGGAACTCATACAATAGTATTCAAAATGGGTGACCCTCAGGGACATTATGCTGAGTGAAGTATCTCAGTTACAAAAGGACAAACACTGCCTGGTGCCACTGCTGTAGAATGGGACTGACATCAGGGTTAGGGTAAGAATGAGAAAAACTGGATGAATTATGTATACTACATTGAAACCAATGAGGGAGAGAACAGTTTAAAAGCAATATATTTTAGGGCATTATGATTATCATAAGAGTCCGGAATGAAGGCTGCAGAGTGGAGTATATTCGGGGTGGGGGTGGGGAGTGCGGGGGGGATTGTATACCAATGAAGGAATTTTACTTTTCAAAGAGAAGAGCGAACTGAGGATGGGGGTGGGGTGGGCAGGGAGAAAAGTGCAACAATGAATGAATAGAAATCCAGAATCTTCTCCAGGCGTCCTCGTGAGAGTGACATCGTCTTTAAACCCTGCGTGGCAATCCCTGACGCACCGCAGTGATGCCCAGGGAAGACAGGGCGACCTGGAAGTCCAACTACTTCCTTAAGATCATTCAACTTCTGGATGATTATCCAAAATGCTTCATCGTGGGTGCAGACAATGTCGGCTCCAAGCAGATGCAGCAGATCCGCATGTCCCTCCGCGGGAAGGCTGTGGTTCTGATGGGCAAGAACACCATGATGCGCAAGGCCATCCGGGGCCACCTGGACATCAACCCGGCCTTGGAGAAGCTGCTGCCTCATATCCGGGGGAATGTGGGGTTTGTGTTCACCAAAGAGGATCTCACAGAGATCAGGGACATGCTGCTGGCCAACAAGGTGCCGGCTGCTGCCCGTGCTGGTGCCATTGCTCTGTGTGAGGTTACTGTGCCAGCCCAGAACACTGGTCTGGGCCCCGAGAAGACCTCCTTCTTCCAGGCTTTGGGCATCACCACTAAGATCTCCAGAGGCACCATTGAAATTCTGAGTGATGTGCAGCTGATTAAGACTGGAGACAAGGTGGGGAGCCAGCGAGGCCACCCTGCTGAACATGCTGAACATCTCTCCCTTCTCCTTCGGGCTGATCATCCAGCAAGTGTTTGACAACGGCAGCATCTACAATCCTGAAGTGCTTGACATCACAGAGGAGACCCTGCATACCCGCTTCCTGGAGGGTGTCCGCAATGTTGCCAGCGTCTGTCTGCAGATTGGTTACCCAACTGTGGCCTCAATACCACATTCCATCATCAATGGGTATAAGCAGGTCCTGGCTTTGTCTGTGGAGACTGACTACACCTTCCCATTGGCTGAAAAGGTCAAGGCATTCCTGGCTGATCCATCTGCATTTGTGACTGCTGCCCCTGCGGCCGCCGCCACTACCGCAGCTGCTCCTGCTGCTGCGGCCCCAGCCAAGGTGGAAACAAAGGAAGAGTCGGAAGAGTCAGACGAGGATATGGGATTTGGTCTCTTTGACTAAAAACCAAAAACCCACCAACTCTGCCAGCTTTGTGTGAAACAAGGAAATAAAGGCTTCATTCTCTTAAAACTCTCTAAGCTCTCTCTTACGGTATTAAATGAGGCTGAGCATCTATTTCATTGTCCAAAAAAAAAAAAAAGAAATCCAGAATCTCTGTAAATGTTCATTGAAATTAATTTTTTTTTAAAAATTCCCCAACAGCAACAGAGCGACATCAGCCTGTGATATTTCAATCATCGTGGTTTTTTTAATAAAGTCTCTGTGTCCAGGAACATCAGTGCTGGTCACATAGTACTTGCTGGTCTCAATTTTCCACAGGGAGATAGCAGTGGTGATGTCATGCTCATGTTTAACTTTCTGTTTATCCTAGACCCTGGCATATTTGAAGGAGCCCTTTCCTATCTCAGCAGTTTCCTTCTCAAGTTTCTCAATGGTTTTTTTGTCAGTCCTTCCACATTTATTGATCAGGTCATCAGCAGTGGTGGACTTGCCCAAGTCTACGTGTCCAACGATGATGATGTTGATGTGAGTCTTCTCCTTTCCCATTTTGGCTTAGGTTTTTGATCATATTCACCAACACCTGTACTCTGGCAACAAGCCTGTTGCAAAAAAGCTGAAATTATGCCTTGAAGTCTCCCACTGTTATTGTAGAGTTGTGTTGAGTATCTGTTCAAATCTGTTAGATTGATGAATCTTGGGGCTTTGTCATTGAGTCATTGAGTGCTTACATATTAATTACAGTTACGTCTCATTGTTCAGTTGACCTTTTTGTCATTATATTATATCCTCCCTTGTCTGTTAGACTGGTTATTTCCCTGAAGTTTTACCTTTTTGTATTTGCTTGATATATTTTCCACCTTTTGATTTTTAACCTGTGTGCTGTCTGAAGTGTGCTTCTTGATGCATGTTGGTGGTTTGTGGTTTTTATATCCATCTTTACACACACACACACACACCCTTCAGTCTATTATGAATAGGTTTGGTTTATCTGGAAGTGTCCTGATTGAGGCTGGGTGTGACCCCTGTTTGTCAGGGTACTGTGAGATTGTTATAGCATTGCTTAGTCTTAACTGGTTCTTCCCATTAGGCAACTCTTCATTTGTCCCGAACTGCTTTCAGTGTTTCTTGTCTTTACTATTGGAAAGTTTCCATATATTAACTCTTTTTTTTTCTCAATTCATGTTTAATAATTACAGGCATCATATCCCCTCTTACCCACCCCAGGCATGACTAGGGGTAGTGTGCTGGCTGGGGCATATGCCCCCAGCAGCGAGGATCAGTGTATTAACTCTTATATGGATTTTCTTTGGGGGAAGTCTCTCTGCTTTGGGATTTTCTTAGCTCCTTGAATCTTTATTTTCTCATTTTACACTATATTTGGGAAATTTTTCTTCTAACAAATCTTCAGTGATTTCCTTTGTCCTTTTTTGGTCTCTCCTATTCCAGAATTGTGGTCACACACAAGTTATTCCTGTTATTGCCGCACATCATTTTTATGCTTTCTTCATTTCCCTTCTGTTTTTCTCCTCTAAGGGATTAGCATTGAAGGATTTGCTCACCATCTCCCTGAGTTGTGTTTTATTTCTTAAATTCTGTTTTGTCCTTCCAGTATGTTATCTTTTTCTGACATTTCAGTCATAATACCATAAATTTCAACTTACTGTTGTCTTGAACTAACTTTATCTATTTAGCCTTGAGGTTTTTTAAATTTAGTTATTTTTTTATCTTCTATTTTCTGTTTTCTATTACTTAGCTATCTTTTTTTTTTAATTCCTTACTAGAAAGATCCAGTAGGACTTCTTCTTCTGAAAAAAATGTGTAGTTCAAGATTTAATTCCATTTCATCCTGATTTATTTGTTGTTGTTTTTTTACTGGCATTTAAAGCAACACTCTCTGAGACATGGTGTTAACTTTGTATTCTTTTGTTTTCATGTATCTGATTGAGTTTTGTGACAGTTCTTCATTTTGATGATTCTTCATATTTCCTTATTCATAATCTGTTCTGCTAAGATTAGTAGCAGAAATGTCAAATCAGCATCCCAAATGCTTGATTTGCTATATAACTCCCTGATTTCTGACATCACCTCTCCTCCTTCATTCAGTTCCCTAGTTCATCTATGTCCCCTCCTGTTCAGTGGTTCCCTGGAAGGTCTCCCAGAGACTCAGACCCGTTAGGGAATGACTCCATGGGACTGTACACATGCAGGCCAGTTTTACAGAGACTGTTGAGGCTTGTAGGTGATACTTTGAAGGCAGCTCTCCCCAAAAGAGAACATAGCACTGAGGTCCCAGGAGCTTCTCTCACCTCTAGTAGGGCAGGGCTTATGTCCCATCCTAATCCTTTCTCCTTAATACAATAATAACTTTTTAAAAAAAAAATTACTCCAACACAAAATGAACTATAATCATAATAATCGTTGATGAGGAAAGACATTTTGAATGGTAAACCTTAGTACCCAGAGTTTCACTTCATCTTCTGTTTATTGTGAAAGAGGATATGTAGTTCTTCTTAATGTTCATGTGGAGTACTGAGGACAAACTGGACCAGTGTTGCTTGCAGTCTTTCATCAGTCCAGTGGAGCAGGAGCCAGTCTTTAGTCCTGTCCATTGGGCTAAGATGCTACAGGAGTTCTTGGTGTGATTGGACACTATTCCATCTGTTGTTAGATGGGACAAAGGAAAAAAACAACAACAACAAAAGTAACAAAATAAACAAAAGAATATAAAAATACATAAATTAAAAAAATAAAACAATATAAAAATAAAATTAATATATAAAATAACCGAAAAAAGCAATGTGAGAAAATCAAGACAGGTAGGGTACAGTAGGAAGGAGAAGGGGAATAGAAAGACAGAAAAGACCCCAAAGAGACCATAACTGCCATCCAAGCATATATATGTACACCTATGTTTATCGTAGCTTTGTTCACAATAGCAAGGAGTTGGAAACAACCTAAATGCCCATCAACTAATGAATGGTTAGAGAAGCTGTGGTATATTCACACTGCATTGAAAAACAAGGAACTCATGCAATATTATTCAAAATGGGTGACGTTGCAGGACATTATGCTGAGTGAAATATCTCCATCACAAAAGGACAAATACTGAATGGTGCCACTGTTAGTAAAACAGAACTGACATCGGGGCTGGGGGAAGACTGAGAAAGATGGAATAAATAATGTATACTGCATTAAAACAGATGAGGGAGAAAACTGTTTAAAAGGGATATGTGATTAGGTATTTTTGTCATGACAAGAGTCCAGAACGAAGGCCGCATAGTGGAGTAAACCTAGGGTGAGGGATTGTAAAACAATGGAAGAATTTTTTTTTTTTTACTTTTCAAAGAGAAAAGAATGTACTGGGGAAGAGGGTGGGCAGGGAGAAAAGTGCAGCAATGAATGAATGGAAATGCAAAGTCTCTGTAAATTTTCATTGAAATTGGAAAAGAGAAAAAGCCACAGAAGTAAGGAAAAAAGCTAAAAGCAGAAAATACTGTAGGGGGACACTATCAGCAAAATGAGAAGCAATGCCAACAAACACATGAAGAAATGTTCAAAATCCCCAGCTCTAGGAGAGATGCAAATCAAAACAACTATGAGATACCATCTCACTCCAGTCAGAATAGCAAAATTTAACAGAACAGCAAGCAGCAAATGCTGGCGAGGTTGTGGAGAAACTAGAACCCTTTATTCACTGTTGGTGGAAGTGTAAAATGGTGCAGCCACTGTGGAAAGTGGTGTGGCGCTTTCTCAAAAAGTTGCAATAGAGATAGCATTTGGCCCAGCAATTCCAATACTGGGAATATACCCTAAAGAGACCATAACCAACATCCAAGCAGATGTATGCACACCCATGTTTATCACGGCTTTGTTCACAATAGCAAGGAGTTTGAAAAAATCTAAGTGCCCATCAACAAACGAATGGATAGAAAAGCTGTGGTATATTCACACAATGGAATACTACGCTGTGTTGAAAAACAAGGAATTCATGCAATATTATTCAAAATGGGTGACCCTCAAAGACATTATAATGAGTGAAATATCTCAGTCACAAAAGGACAAATAATGCATGGTGCCACTATTGTAGAATGGGACTGACTTCAGGGTTGGAGTAGGACTGAGAAAAACTGGATAAATTATGTGTACTGCATTGAAACAGATGAGGAAGAAAATAATTTAAAAGTGATACATGATAGGGTATTATGGTTATCACAAGAGTCCAGAATTAAGGTTGCATAGTGGAGTGTACTCGGGGTGGTCAGAGGGGTGCGGGGGAATTGTATACCAAAGAAGGAATTTTCTTTTGCTTTTCAAAGAGAGGAGTGCTTTTCAAAGGCATGGTAGGGCTGGGAAGAGAGAAAAGTGCAACAATGAATGAATGAATGAATGAATGAATGAATGAAAATCCAAAATCTCTGTAAATGTTCATTAAAATGAATAAATTTTTTTTAAAAATATGAGAAGCAATGAGAAAGAAAAATCAAGAGAGGAAAAGAAGAGTATTAAATAGATGTCCAATAAGTACACTACTGCTGGGGAGCCCAACCAGCTGGCGTGGGGCCCTGTGCCTGCTAGTGCAACAGAAGATTGGACTTGGGGTGCCTGGTCAGGTCAGAGTTTCTGCTTGCCAAGATGTGTTCCAGGGCACCCAGCTTAGTCTAAAGCTTCTGTTAGCTTCAAAGGAGCTTAGGGTAGTCCTTTCTCAGTCCACAGGATGTGTACAGGAAGGGTACCATCAGGCATGGCTAGCATGAAACAGCAGTTACTGCCCACCTGACATGCCCAGCCAAGGGTGGCACACCCCCTGAGGGTGCCCTGCTCCAGATGTGTGGTGTTATGCTGGCAAGGTGTCTGTAAGATGCCCATGAGAGGGAAAGATCCTAGTTAGTAGTGATGCCCCTGCTCATCCAACGGTTGACTGCATAGGCCAGGCCCAGCTCGGTCTGCGTGCTGCTGTCCCAGAGATAAAATGGCACAGGTGTGGCCCCAGCCTAGCTGGACCTCATGCAGTCAGGGTAAGGAACACTGCCAGTAACCTACTGGGCACTGGTGGTAGACACAGTCCGTCCCGTGGTTCTCAGGAAGGATATGCAATGGCACTTTACCATCAGCCCACCACCGTATATCTTTTATATGTAAATGGTCACACTTTGCTGTTTGCAGTTCTGTGCTCTGTCTCCCTCATTTATTTTTTCATTCCATTTCTTCTTTAGTTTCTTCATTTGTACTCCTTCCTGTCTTTCTTCTTCTAAATTCAGGCTTCCAGAATTCTCATCTGTCTCTGTTACCCTTTTTATTCTGGTTTGTTAGTTGACCCTCTGTCTGTCTAGTCTGCCACCTTAACCCAACATAGTTTTGGTCCATTCAGATTTCTTTTAAAATGTGTGTGTAATTAATAAATTACTGTGCAGAATTTTATCGTGCAACCTCAGGGCTTGTATCTTTTCTCAGGGCCATATTTTCTAACTGCCAATCCCTCTTTATTCCAATTTTTGCCTTCCAGGCACCAATTATAATTAATGCAATTAATGCATCTTAATTGCATATTCAATCAGTTTCACACTGCAGAAGTGAGAAAACGTCAGTGTCTTCATTTTTTTGTTTTAGAGGTTGATGCATATGTTTGAACAGTATTAGCGAGTCATGTATGCAGATGGTATGATCCTTTTATTGACAGCATTGTCATGCTTCACAGCAAACTTTAAAATGCTCTTTTTGATGGTTAATGAAACTCCATTCCTCTTAATTTGCATTCCAAGCATAATCTGATTCAAAATAGTCAATACTAGTCCATCTTGGCTCATGAATGCCTAGAATGTCAACTTTTACGTGTCCCATTTCATTCTTAAAAACTTTCCTTTTTCTTGTATTCATACTTCATACATTCTGTGTTCATTGGTTTCATTCTTACACTTGAAATATTCCTCAGTGACAACTTTGACCTCAGATCCTTTGCCATGATCCTACTTGGCAGGGCTCTCCTCCTCCGTCAGTTTTGCAGAGGCCCACTCACTCCCCTAGTTTCTTGTCATCAGCCTTTATCAGGTTGATTGGTATTCAGAGGGCCTAGGCTACCTGGACATGTTGTTGTTGTTGTTGTTGTTGTTATGTGCTGTCGCCTGCAACTCAAAGCGGTGCGATATGTACAACAGCCTAAACCCTGCTCTATCCTGTGCCATTCTCACTGTCTCTGACGCACCTACCCCCATTACCCCAGAAACTGCATCTATCCACCTCACAGAGGGTCTTCCTTTCCTGAGCTGTCCCTCCACCCTCTCAAGCATGACGTCCCCCTCCAAGGACTGGTCCCTCCCTGCAATATGTCCAGAATGTGTCGAACAAAGCTTCAGAATCCTTGCTTCCAAGGAGCAGCCTGGTTGCACCTTCTCTAGGACAAACCTGTTTGTTTTCTTAGCAGACCATGGTACAGTCAATACTCTTCTCCAGCACCACAGCTCAAAGACATCCATTCTCCTTCTATCATAACTGGGCATGCATGGGCTTATTACAGTTGGATGCAAGCACACAAAGACAAGCTTGGCAAGCACTTGTCTGAGGCTTAGCAGCTTTGTGGATTCCGCATGTTAGGCCATCATGGAGGAGGGTGGTCATTAGCACTTCTTGTGACGCGGTGTTAGCACCTCCAGCAGCAGTGCCTTCCTCAGCCATGGTGTTGTGTTATGGCTGGAACAGAATTTGAATGCACCTGCATCTCTACCTCCACACAGTCCAGCAACTGTGGAAAAGGCACATTCCATATTCTTATTATTAAATGAAAGTCTTTGATGGGTGTGAAAGCTTTACTCCATCAGCATCATTAAGGTAGACTCTACTTTGAGAGCAGCTTTCGCCCAGTCACACTTGAGCCTCCCACCGAAAGAGTCCCTCCTCCAACGACGGCAGTGTCACAGTGCTGTTCCTAGGGTTCCCAAGAGCCTGTTCTTTTATTTGTTCATTTTCTTTCCTTTTTTTTTACTTCTGAACCCATTATTTTACAACTGAATGGTCAGCACAGCAAACTGACAGATGAATAGTGGAAACAACTCATGCACATTCATAAAGATTATTGTTCAAGAAGTTTGTTATGAATACAGCAGGTCTTCTTTTTCCTCCTGATTATTAAAAGAACCACTTTTAACTCTTAATATTTTTCTAAATATCTTATTTTACTCTTACTCTTTTGTCATTGATTAAATAAAATCCTTTTTTTCCACTTTGGCAGATAAAGTTTCCCTGTTCTTATACCCTCACACCCCCTTGCCTCACTGTACCCAGATTATTCCAGAGATCTGCCCTCCCCCCCACCCCTCGTCCCCCCACTGCTCTGTGAGTCACACTATGTGCCGTGTCCTGGCCCTTTATCCCTGTGCTCCTAACAGTTGGTGTGGCACACAGCCAAACCCAGGGGATTTGCAGCTCTTATCATTGTTTCCTGCTGTAGTGGTGGTGGTGTTATTGTTTGTTTTCCAGACAAGATAGAATCTATGGTATCTTTCTAAAATGGGGTTCATGGGAGATGTACTTCCTCTTTGTATCCCTGGAAATAGTTGATAGTTTGAGTATGAATCTTACTTGCTGGGTCCATGATGAGCCTTTTAGCTTAAATAAATTGCGTATGCCATTTCTGATTGTATCTTTCATTTCCCCCATTTTCCCACTCCTCTTTCTGGGATCTACTATACCTGCTAGAGAAAGATAGCCAGTAAATTGCCTTGTGGGGTATCTCATATGTCAGGGTAAGGAGGACTCTCCCAAGACAGAGACTCCTCCAGTTTCCTAGGGGTAGGAGTTAATCTGGGCTTTGGAGACTTGAGGGGTGTTCCGTGAGCCCCACCTCATGCGCACCTATGTATCACAGACATCTTGCATGTCCATCAGCACCTCCAGAGGTTGCCTAGCAGGTCTGACCCTGACAGGTCATTTGGGCCTTCTCTTACTCCACCAGCCCTTTTCACCATGCTCCACCATCTTCAGCCTGCCTTCAGCGTGCCTCTACTTCCTCCTGAATGTGTGCTACAGCCTCTCAGCCACTGTCCCTCGTCTTTGTAGATTTGTAGTTTCACATTTCCACAATGCTTTATTGAGGTCTCAGGAGAGGGGCACCTTTGGACAGTGAATCGGAGGACACCTTTGGGAGTTGAGAGCAGCTAAGCTCCCTAGAGTGATTTGGAGGCAGCCTAAGTGAGAGGTTGTGGTAGGAAAGACAGCCCAGGAGCCTTTCTCACATCACCTGGGATGGGGGTGGGGGGGCAGCAGGTAACGCCTGTCCCCAGCCAAGCATGCACTAGGCCCACCTTTCTCTGCTTCCCTGCCCTTGCCCATGCCTGCCAGCACTACATTAAAAATATAGTGACGTGTGTTTGTGTGTCAGTCAGAGTAGAGGTGTACTCTCTGGATTTAACACTGCTTTGCTAGATGTACATCACGATGCCTTTCCAGGTGTCCTCTCTTTCTGAAGTCAAATGCCACAACCCAAGGATTCTTCTTCCCTTCCCAGGACAAGCTTTGCTCCTGCCGTTTTGCCTCTGCCCTATCACCTGTGCACATCTTCTGGTTGGCAGCCCTGCTGCTCGTCCTTGGGCCTCACCCTTTCTAAGCTACCACTTATTATTTCACTCTGTTACCTGGGTCCTTAACAATAGGGAGAGGTGGTTTATCAGACCCAAGTTTGGCAGAGAGGGGTCGAGCTGGGCAGCATGATCCAGCCCGAGTCTGGCACCTTGGTGGCTAGAGGGCAATTGAGAGGCACCGCCCTGGTGTGGGGTGCCTGGCCCACAGCAGCTTTTTTGTGGTTGTGCCCCTTCCCCAAGCAGGTATGGGGACAAGGAGATGAGAGTGGGCCAGGGCCACTTGTCAGGAAGGCAAAGTCCTATGCTCAGCTCTCTCCATCTGCTCTGGTCAAGACTTGGTATGAAGCCGCAGTCTTGTACTGCACAGCTCAGTGATCATCAGCACGAGTCTGTCCACTCCCCCCAATTGTAGGGATGTCATCTCTCCCACCTCATCAGTTCACAGTAGGCCCCACTGAGCCAAGACCCACCCAGCTGAATTAAACCAGAATCTACCTCTGTCCATGATGCCCAGAGGCTTCTTGCCCAGAATTGGCATGGCATGGGGCCTCAGAAACCCACACACTTCCTGGACACATGCAGGTCAGTAACTCACACTGAATAATCCTGAGAGCTGTTCTTATATTCTTTATTGTCACCAGTGAATCCCTTATAACACCACCAATAGCTCACAGACTTGAAGAGCAAAGAGATTGAAGATCTAGAGCATCAGGGACGGAAATGGTTGCACAAGGAATAGAAAAGCCAGAATGTTAGGAAAGGAAATGCTTGAGAACAAAGAGAAACTGAGGCTGGAGTAGGGCCAGGCCCCAAAAATACAAGCATAGGGGAGTGAGTGTGAGCAAGCCCAGAGAAGCAGGGCTGGGCACTGCACCATACCTCCAGTGTTCCCATCACTGCCACCCCAAGCACTGTTGAGTTACACCCCATTGAGACATCATTCTCAGGTACATGAGATAGGAGCCCATTGCCACACTTGACATAGGGGAGCATAGGGATGTGTTTGCTAAACACTTGGTGGACCCAGAGGAAGAAAAATAGACCAGTTCCTGCCTTCACGAGGCTGGCATTCTGGTGAGGGGACATGTGTAAAGTAAGTACAGCATCAGGTGACAAGTGAGGTGTGATGAGGGGCTCACTCTTAAGGGGCATTTGGGCAGTGAGCCAGCTAGGGTGCAGGCCTCAGCATGAGCCAGCCTGTTAACTTGTGCCTGGAAAAGAAGCAGGCAGAGTGGGTCAGCAGCTCCAGGTGTGAGAGGACGAGGGACAGGAAACTGGGAGGCACCCAGGGTCTGCCCTGTACCCACTAAGACAGGACTGCTGAACAGGGTGGCTGGGAGAGAGGTGGAGCTCCAGCAAGGATTCATTGCTTTGAACTCTTCAAAAGAACAAGATGGCTTTGATGAGGCAGCCAGATGACAGGAGATAAGAATCTAGATGTTACAAACAGAGATGACGGTCAGGATCCCACTGGAAAGGTGGGGCTGGGTTCTTGAGCTTTTGTATCACTTTGAGTAGATCACCAAATTTAGTAAATCATGGTGTATGTATATAGTTGTGTGTGTGTGTGTGTGTGTTTCAATTTGAGTTTTCTATAAATGGGGAATAGTTTTTTGGCCTTAGAATGTACCATGTTATATTTGAGATATACTAAACAATTATTATTTGCTCTGTGCTTCAAGATTTAAAGGTGGGCTTGACCAGTGGGCTTCTGGCATTCATAGTTATTCGTATCTGTGTGGTATGGTGTCCACTGAGAGATTTTTCTGCCACACACGCTATTCCCCCTGGCTCCTCCCTTCTGCCCTCACACTATGCTCTGTGCTCCAAGATTTGAAGGTGGATTTGAGTCAGAGGATCATATGATCTACTATGCTGGAGACGAAAAGGTGAGGAAAATGGGGTTGCTTTCATAGTTAAAAAAGTCATTTCTAGATCTATCTTGAAATACAATGTTGTTAGTGACAGGATAATATCCACACACATACAAGGAAATCTGATGAATACCACCATCATTCAAATACAAGCACCAACAAGAGCCAAAGAGGAGGAAATAGAAGATTTCTACCAACTTCTGCAGTCAGAGATTAATCGAATATGCAGTCCGGATGCATTAATAATAATAATAGTAATAGTAATAATAATAATAATAATAGGTGACTGGAATGCAAAAGTTGAGAATAGAGAAGGATCAGCAGTTAGAAAACATGGAGCTGGTGACAGAAATGAAGCCGGAGATAGAATGATAGAATTTTGCACAATCACAGACTTATTCATTACAAATACATTTTATAAGAAACACAAACACAGGCTGTACACATTGATTTCACCTGATGGTATGCTTAGGAATCAGGTCAGTTACATCTGTGGAAAGAATTGCTGGAGAAGCTCAATAACAGCTGTGACCACTAGGCCAGGTGCTGATTGTGGAATAGACCACCAACTACTCATATGCAAGTTCAAGTTGAAGCTGAGGAAAATTAAGTCCACAGGAACCAAAAGTTGACCTTGAGTCTATCCCACCTGAATAAACCATCTCAGGAACAGGTTTAAGGCCTTGGACATTAATGAGCAAAGACCAGATGAGCTGTGGGAGGACATCAAGAATATCATCCAGGAAGAATACACAAGGTCATTACAAAGACAAAGGAGGAAGAAAAGACCAAGATGGATGTCAGAAGAAACTCTAAATATTGCACTGGAGCACCAAGAAGCCAAAGCAAAGGGAAGAAATCAAGATACTAAGGAGTTGAACAGAAGATTCCAGAAGGCAGTGCTGGAAGACAGAGTAAACTATTACAATGAAATGTGCAAGAAGCTGGAGTCAGAAAATCTAAAGGGCAGAACTCGCTCAGCATTTCTTAATCTAAAAGAACTGAAGAACAAATTCAAACCTCGAGTTGCAATATTAAGGATGCTTTGGGCAGAATATTAAATGATCCAGGAAGCATTAAAAGAAGATAGAGTATAAAAGACTAATTGTACCAAAAGGAATTGATGGATACAGAAGAATTTCAAGAAACAAGGTATGAGCAAGAGCCTGTGGTGATGAAGGAGGAAGTTCAAGCTTCTCTGAAAGAATTGACAAAAAACAAGGCCCCAGGAATCGATGGCATACCAATAGACATATTTTCAACAAACAGGTGCTGCCCTAGACGCACTCACCAAGTTGTGCCAAGAAATCTGGAGGACAATCACCTGGCCTACTGACTGGAAGAGATCTATATTTGTTCCCATTCCAAAGAAATGTGATCCCACAGAGTGTGGAAATTATCGAACAGTATCATTGATATCACATGCAAGCAAGATTCTGCTGAAGATTATTCAAAAACGACTGGAACAGCACATCAACAGAGAACTGCCTGAAGTGCAAACTGGATATAGAAGAGGCCATGGCACTAGGAATATTATAGCTAATGTCAGATGGGTCTTGGCTGAAAGCAGAGAGTACCAGAGGAATGTCTATTTATGTTTCATTGACTATACAAAGGCTTGACTGTGCAGATCACAACAAACTCTGGCTGACTCTGAGAAGAATGGGAATCCCAGAATCAGGAGGCAGTTGTCAGAACAGAGCAAGGAAACTGCAAGGTTCAGAATTGGGAAGGGTGTACACCAGGGATGTGTCCTATCTCCATATCTTTTCAACTCTAAGTGGAACTAATCATTTGGGAAGTTGGTCTCTGTGACAAGAAGTGTGGCATCAGGATTGGAAGTAGACTCATCAACAGTCTGTATTATGCAGATGACACATCCTTGCTTGCTGAAACTGAGGAGGACCTGAAGCTCTTGCTGCAGAAGGTCAAGGACTCCAGTCTTCAACAAAACAAAGATTCTCACCACTGGGCCGATTGGCAGCATCATGATGGATGGTGAAGAGATTGTTCAGTTTTAGTTTGCTTGGCTCCATAGTCAACTCTCTTGGCACCAGCAGCTAGGAAATTAAAAGACTTATTGCAATGGGAAAGTCTGCGGTTAGAGACCCCTAGAAAGTACTGAAGAGCAACAATGTCAGTCTGAAGACTAAGGTGCGCCTGATACAGGCCATGGTCTTTGCAATTACTTGGTATGCTTCGGAGAGCTGAACAATGACTAGGGATGATAGAAGGAGAGTTGGTGCCTTTGAGTTTTGGTCCAGGAGAAGAATATTGAATATAACATGGACTGCTAGCAGAACAAACAAGTTCCTCCTGGAGAGAGTGAAGCCAGGCTGCTCCTTAGAGGCAAGGATTCTAAAGCTCTGTCTGACATAATTTGGACATGTTGCAAGGCGAGATCAGTCCTTGGAGAGGTACGTTTTGCTTGGGAGGGTGGAGGAACAGGGTAGGAGAGGAAGATCCTTGATGAGATGGATTGATTGAGTCACTGGGGTAATGAAAATATGCAAGGAATAGAACAGGGTTTAGGGCTGTTGTACAAAGGGCCACTATGAGTCACTGGCGACTCGACAGCACATAAAAACAACAAACAATTATTATTTATCTCACATTCACTTGGGCCACCTGCATTTTTCTCTGCCAGCCTACCTCTCCCCGGTCTCCCACCTGCACCTGTGGTTCCTCTGTATCTGCCTGCCCACTCTCAGGCAGAGCTGGGGATCTGGGTCCTGTAGGGACTCTCAGCTTACACCTTCACAAACTTGGTGAAACCAGCATGCAGTTCCCACACCACCTTGGGCAGGCGTTGACCTCCTGGCTCCTAATGAAGAAAACTCATGGATCAGACCTGTGTGTCACAGTCAGCTCCTTCAGAAAGAAGCACGTGTCAGAGTGGGCATGTACCCCATGTCTCAGATTTGGGGAAGTTTGAAGGTATTCCTGTTGTGCAGTTTACAGCTTAAGACAGTCTGACCATGTACACACCACACACCCTGGTCCCTGTAAAACATGCAGACATGTTTTTACATGAGCCTCCATGCACCCTCACCTATCTAGGGCTCCCTCTACTCTGTATTGACTGTGCAGCCACAGAACTAGTATCTCCCAGGCGCTCAGTGTTGGGGCCCATCCTTAGTATGGTGAAGGACACCTGCCGAGCATCTAGAAAGTAATGCCAGGCCTGGAGAAAACCCCTAGAAGGCATTCCTTGGTACTGCTTACAGCAGGAGCGACAGCCAAGACACATGGCTCTACTTGCCTCCCTGAGAAACCAGGTGATTCTCAATCTTCTCTATATGGGAGGTTTGGGTGGATTTGAAGCATTTGCCTTTGAGATGGCAACACAGCTCCTCACCACTAGGCCACCAGAATTCCCAGATGTAGATACTAGGACTTCACAAGTGCAGGAAGCTCCTTGAGTCAAACACTCATCTGTCTGCTTGATTCTGCTGACTGTTCTCTGGGAGACCCCAGTGACAACCTACAGTTTTGGATAGGGCCTATCCAGCCATCTCTGCAGTTAGGGGTAGCTTACACCCAGGGAGCATGAAGGACCCCAGTGTGTGGCAATCTGGACTGACACAGGAAGCTGGAAGCAGAGCCCCTTGACCATCAGGTTCTCCAGTCTTTGCTGAGGTCAGAGGGAAGGCCCTCCCTAAGCCAACAGCTTTAAGAGGAGAATGACTTTAGATTCAGGGCTTCTGGGGCTAGGGGTCATTGTGACCAACCTCCCCAGAAGCAAGGGTAGAAATCAGCAGGTTCATGATTTCTCACATATTACGAGCAGATGCGTCCCAGAATAGCCATGCTGCTCCTGAATGGCATCTCCTAGAGCCTAGCCAACCCCTCATCCTCTTTGTGTGTGAGGTCCGCAGGGCTCGAGTCAGGTGGGCACCAGTGCGGATGCAGGACTAAGGCTCCAAAGTCCAGGCCTGTAGCATGCAGGGCTGCTGGTATCACGAGGCAGGCTACCTCAGAGCCATGCTCAGCTGCTCTGCCCACTGTGCCATGTTGGGCTGTGTGTGGGGCAGAGTGGGCAGGACTTTCATTGAATGGTACAGATCACACTGATTTCTGTATTCAGGAACTGGCCACAACTGCCTGTTTATGTCAGCAGGATAGGAACAGGCTCCTGATCCATCTTGAGGGTAGTCCTGGCTTTGTGTATATGGATGAGATTGTTGTGGAGATTGGGGGTATTTCCAGTAGATATGCACTGTTGGGCGTGCACTGTAGGACGTGCAGTGTAGGATATGCAGTGTCTTCTACTTGGTCTCTGTGAGAAATTGTGAGCAAATGTTTCTTACACTGTCTCATAGCCTCCTCACCTGGACCCTCAGGCTGGAACTCTGAGCTCTAGGGTCCCCCCTGGGTTGTACCAATGAAATTAGGAGAGACCCAGTGACCCTGCCCACTCTTAATCTGGGGCACAGCAAAGGCATCTCTTCCCTCTTCTTTCCCACCCCTGGGTCTGCTGCTGACAGAAGCTGAGAAAGGCACACTAGGACTTCCCCAGGAGGTGACACTGAGGGGTAAGGCCGCACTGGGTAAGTGGTGAAGGTCAGGTGAAAGAAGGCTGCAGGCAGAGTCTCCCCGCATAGGCCTTGGTGTGCTGCAGAGGTCAAGGAGATAAAAGCACAACTAGAGCCCAGATTGCTGTTCCTCATCACCAGCAACACTCAAGAACATATATTCCATCCCACCCCACTGTCTAGAAGAGAAGTTAAATGGGGCATGGGGATGGGAGGGTAAAAGGTTCAAGGAAGTCAGGCAGCTTCCACTCTAGCTCCCATAGCGCTTTGCTTATTGCTGGTTCCTGCCTTTCTAACACCTTGGTGATCTGGTGACTAGCAGACTCCTCTCCCACAGCCTCTTACATCTCTACTGAGTGACCTCTGATTCTTACTCTTTTCTCCTGAGAGGTCAGTATCATGGGGTACATGGAAATATACACTTACTCAGTGCTCTGGCCTCACCTCCCCAGGCCAGAGAACGGTGGGCACCGTCATAGCTGTGGGTCCTTGGTGAGAGCTCATCACCCCCAGCAGAGCTAGACTCAGTGGTTTGTCTTAGAGGGGAGGCAACTTGTTGGTACAGTAGCCATGGAGTTAGGAGCCCACTCAGGGCTGGCGCTCTGGCCCAGTCCACTGCATTCCAGTGCTGAGCCTCCCACACCAACACCCCAGCCTTGCCCCACCTCATCACTTCTCTGTCTCATTGCAGAAAGTTCTACTACATCACCCTGTTGCGAGATCCCGTTTCACGCTACCTAAGTGAGTGGCGGCACGTGCAGCGGGGTGCTACCTGGAAGACATCCCTACACATGTGTGATGGACGCACACCCACGCCCGAGGAGCTGCCACCCTGCTATGAAGGCACAGACTGGTCAGGCTGCACGCTACAGGAATTCATGGAGTGCCCTTACAACCTGGCCAACAACCGCCAAGTTCGCATGCTGGCCGATCTTAGCCTGGTGGGCTGCTATAACCTGTCCTTCATCCCCGAGAGCAAGCGTGCCCAGCTGCTGCTTGAAAGCGCCAAAAAGAACTTGCGAGACATGGCCTTCTTCGGCCTGACCGAGTTCCAGCGCAAGACACAGTACCTGTTTGAGCGGACGTTCAACCTCAAGTTCATCCGGCCCTTCATGCAATACAACAGCACCCGGGCAGGTGGCGTGGAGGCAGGAGAGGACACCATCCGCCGGATTGAGGAGCTCAATGAGCTGGACATGCAGCTCTACGACTATGCCAAGGATCTCTTCCAGCAGCGCTACCAGTACAAGCGACAGCTGGAGCGTCGGGAACAGCGCCTGCGCAGCCGTGAAGAACACCTGCTGCACCGTGCCAAGGAGGCCCTGGCCCAGGAGGATGCTGAGGAGCCAGGCCGGGTGCCCACAGAGGACTACATGAGCCACATCATCGAGAAGTGGTAGAGCACTGTGGAGCCGTGAGCCCCACTGTCACAGTGGTCCTGGGGCCTATCCATTGCTCTGTAGGATGGAGACCAGGGGACTCCATCTTACAAATCCAGAAACAGGGAGTGAGAGTGGGTGGGGAAATAGTCTTACCATTTCTCTAAGACCAGGATTCTTAGAAATAAATGAAGAAATCCGGGAGATCAAAGGAATTCATGCTGGGAAGGTGCCTAGTCAGTCAGGAAAGGTAGGTCCTTTCTGCTCTCCTGGCCTCTACTCCCTATCACAGCCAAGGCGTGAAGAAGATAAAAAGCAAGGTGGACCTGCCAGCCCTGAGTGTACCATAGAGAAGATAAAAGTGTGCCCATAGAGAAAGCAGACGCAGATAGGAGCAGATGCAAAACCAGGGCCGGCCTGCTCTGCCCTGGAAGCCAGCACTAACCTATGCACTAACCTATGCACAGTCCCCATCCCTGTCCAGCCAGGGGGAGGTAGACCAGCTCCCAGTACCTCTAACTGTTTCTGTTGGTCCCAGTTACCTGGGGACCTGCAGCCTTTGAAAGTGAATGGAGAGCCCAACACCACCCTCCACCCTGTCTGTAGCAGGGAAGATGAGACACTGGACTTTAATAAGCTTTCCTAGGTCAGAGTCTCATTTGCTTCATGCTTCACCGACCCACTGCCTGTAGTCCTCATCCTGGGAAGGTGTCTCTACCCTGCATTGCTCGCCTTTGTGGTACCCTAGGAGTGGGAAGGCTGTAGCCAGGGAAGACCATGTTAGGGACAGGGAGGCCAAGGAGCTGGGGATGTGCCTCTCCTCTCCACTGTAGTACTCTGCTCATGTGGAGGCTGCCTGTTCCATGCCTCACCAGTGAGACTTGTCCAAGGACTCCTGGGTCTCAGTCATAGCACTTGGGCTAGAGCCTGCTGGCCCATGCTTGGACAGCAGTGTCTGGGGGCTGGGAAGGACTTGAATTTGCAGAGTTTCTCCTGGGGTTGGAAGGAACAATTTTCGGGGACTCTCTGGTACTCACAAACTTAATTTACCACCCCCAAGGGCTGTCTCTTCCTTTCCCTACCTCCCTGTCCCCTTCCAAACCGGTCAGGCTCTGCATTCTAGCTGATGGCTGTATGACAAGCCATGTTTTGTATTATTTTCAATGTTTTCTGCATCCCTATGCCCTCATACAACACACACTCCCACCCTACCCAGCTCCATGCCTCATCTTCTGTGTTTGCTCCCCACACCTGGCACTCTAGAAGTGTCCTGCCAGAGTACCCTCTCCATTCAAGATCCCAAATCTAGCATTCCAGGGAACTGCACGAGGGTTCCCTGTCTGAGGTATAGAGGGAAGGGTGACCTGTCAGAACCCCTGTGTGCTCCAGGAGGAGAAATGTCCCACAGGACATGCCTTCCTTAGGGCAGGGGTACTTTGGAGCCACCTGAATGGGGCTGACCTGCAAGGACTCTCCTTCCTTCCCTGACCCTGGTTTTTCTCCAGCCCCCACTCTTCCACCATGCATGAAGGAATACAATAGGTGCAGGAATGGAGCTGGTAGAAAAGAGCGTGTAGTCCAAGTAGAGCTACTCTATCATTGATGGCATTTGTCCAAGGTCCCCTCAGAGCATCCTATATTGGCCAGTCTACGCCTTGGATCCAGTGAAGACAGATGAGGGTGCACTGCTGCCCTGATGTGGGTAGGTGGAGAATACAGGAGAGGGCCAGCAAGCTAGTAGCACCTTTTTCAAAGGGAGCACAGCCAGTACCAACACTGCTTGGAGTGAGCTTGCTTTGAGGTGAGCCTCATTTTGGGTGGCATTATTCTGAGGCTTACCCCTCCTGGCAGAAGCCACCTGAACCCTGCGAGCTACTATGGAGGGGAGGCTGGAGGACACACAAGCAGAAGCTGTATGCTGTCCTGCCTGCACTCCAAGCTCCCAGCCATACCACACCAGACTCCTCAGAGTAGACCTGAATAGGGCACATGGCCTGTTCTGTATATACTGGAACATGTTTTAATTTATGCACTATTGTCCCAATCACACTGGCTTTTCTTGGTTTCTTTGCTGCATTTTAAAAATTTGGTCCGTTTCCTGTTGGCCCCAGGCCAAGGTGCCCAGCATGGTCCAGCCTGCAGAGCCTGCCACACCTTAGTCTGTGCACTCTCCACTTAGACTACCTGCTTTGGGCTCAGTTTGTGTGATGCCTCCAGCATTTCCTGGGACTTCATGGTGGTGGTACACCCACTCCAGACCCTGAAGACTCTGCCCACCCAGGATTTGGTTAGCCACAGGGGTGGGGACAACGAGCCTCTACCTTCTAGGGTCTGTGGGGACACAAGCAGATACTGGTCACTAAACCACTCCCAGTGCAGACCCTGCAAAGATTGTTCTGGGCAGAGAGCCAGGAAGAGATATGTCTGAGAAATTAAGTCTATGACCTTTTGCTGAATCGGAGACTAAAACCCAGGAGCTTTATTTATTTATAGCTTCCTATTAAAGTGTTGATAATATCTTTTGGTTATTCATACAAAAATTTTTTTGATGGAGGACAAATAATTTAATTGTTTTTGTTTAGATTGTTAGTCAGTGAAATAAACCTTGAAACACAGTGCTGGTGTGTGTGCTCTGTCCAAATGGTGGGGACTTCCCAGTCCTCATTCATTACAACACAAAAGGCTGCCCAGGCTGAGAGCGTCCTGCCTTGATATGCAGGACCAAGTAAGAGAAAGTGCCACACGGTGAGTACAGCTTTGTAAAAGTGTTTTTAAAAGACTTGTCATCACCCAAAAAATAGCAATCATTAAATAAATAATTAATTTTAAATAATTTTACAACTCAAACTAATTGCCATCAGGTCAGGACCAGTTCATAGCCACCCTCTATCGAGCGAGTTTTTTGAAGCTGTAAATCGCACAGGAAGAGATTGCCCGTCTTTCTCCTGCAGAGCCCCTGGTGGATTCCAACAACCAGAGAACAGCACCCAGCTCCTTGAGCTAAATGATAAATGAGCTCCATGATAAATAGTGGAAAGACTGCAGGTGTTGATGATTTCGTTTTATCTACCTCCCCAGTCAACTCCCATGATAGCAACAAGAGATTAAAAGGCAAATTGCATCAGGCAAATTACTGTCAAAGACCTCTTTGAAGTACGAAAGAACAAAGATGTCATTGTGAAGACTAAGGTGTGTTTGACCCAAGCCATAGTATTTTTAGTTGCTTTGTATCATGTAAGAGTTGGGAAACAAAAGAAAATTGATGCCTTTGCATTGTGTTTGCAAAGAGTGTTGAGTATACCATGAACTACCAAAAGAACAAATCCATCTTGGAGAAAATGCAACCAGAGTGTTTTTTGGAGGCAAGAATGAAGATGATGCTTCTCACATACTTTAGACATTTTGTCAGGAGGGACCAGTCCTTGGAAAAAGACGTCATGCTCAGAAAAATAGAGGATCAGCAGAAGAGAGGAGAGCCTCAATGAAGAGTGACAGCGACAGGGCTTAAATGTGGCAGAGATTGAGAATGGCACAGGACAGGGCAAGGTTTTTTTGTCTAAAGGGTTGCTGTGAGTCAGCTCACAGCACTGGCAACAATACCCTCCTCCTTTATGAGTGGAGGTGAGGGGAGAACAAGATCACCAAAGGTCACACATGATCTGGCTTCATCCCCATCAGCTGCCTACAAAAGGACAGCAGCAGGCCCACTGGCCATGCAGCATACAGGAGCAGATGTGGAAAGCAAGGCAGCATATGTGGTTCATTATACATGAGCTGTCCACTTGTCCCAAGATGGCAGAAGCATCTGACATACCTACCAGTGAGGCACAGGAATGCTGTGGGCAAAATGGACAGCTATCTGCTCCAGACTAAGGTAGGACCTCCCTGCCCAGCCAACCAAAGCCTTTGTAAGGAAAGCATAGTGAAGCCATCCTGCCAACTAGGAGCCCAGGTGGGTTTACAGGAGAGAGGAAGCTCCAAATGGAAAGGTCTCCCACTCCACTTGATGTCTGCCCCTGCCCCCACATTTACTTTGTGGTTTACTTGGGCTGTAGTGACTCTCTGCCGGTGTCTGGCCACAGGGAGCCTGTTGTGAAAGCACCCTCCACCTACAGGTAACTGTCATGCAGGAAGTGTGATGAACAAAACCAGCCTCCTTTCTTAAAAAGTAGGAATTCTCATTGTCTCATCTAAAGTTCAGCACCCACATTCACCTGGGTCAAAGAACAACCTGTCCCTGTAGCCTCTTCCTGCTGTCCCTTCACCCCAGACTTGTACTCTCTGCAATAAAACAGCTCAGGGCCCCACCACTGCTGCCCCACTAGCTGTTCCTGTTCTCTTCTTGTGCTGGCGAGCTTCAGGACAGCTGCCCTCACCACCAGTCTGGTCTTCACACAACAGCCATACCAACAACTGTTCCTTGGCCCTGCAGCCTCTGAGCAGGCTCTCACTGCACATTCTGCCTTTTCACACTTGAGCTTTTGGGGACGGTGGCTCCACTCATCTCACCAAGGCTGGCCCTTACCAGGTGCTCAGAACTGGCCTGGAACCATGTCTTCTGCACAGACCTTAATAAAGGATGGTCGACTGAGGCTCACATGCACACATTTGTACTTCAGGGGATGTACAAATGATCCCTCTGACCCCACTGCTCCCCAGCCCAGAGCTCAGGGACTCTGGTTCCTTGGTAAGCCTTGCAGGAGTAGAAGCCACAGTCACCCAGGAGTGTGCACCTGGGCCTTTGAGGGATCACTGAAAGTCTGACTAAGCCCTCTAATGACCAGGCTCCAAGAAGTCCTATTCTTAGGAAGTTTTATCACAAGGCCATGTCTGGGTTCAGTTCCAAGCTGATCATACCGTTCACCCTGTGTTTCCATTCCCATCTGTAAATACAAAGTTGTGGTAGAAATTCACTGCTTCCTGAGGCTAGGACCCAGGCCCATGCTGAGCGCACATTGGGGTATACCTGCCTGACTGACTCACCCCCAGCCTCCAGTCAAAACGCTTCTTCCCTTGAAGGCAGAGGTTTCCAACATGGTCCAAGGAGCTAAACCAAAACTAAGAATACAGCATCCAGCCCACCCACCACCCACAGAATTAAGACGAGGCCACAGCGCCTCTGCTGTGCATGTTTGTGGCACAAGTTCTGCTTTTCAACCAACAGTCCAATCCCTCTAAAGATATGCCTCACCCCTCTTCCCACAAGCAAGCTATTGATGTTTCCTGCCCAGCAGGAGTACCTACTGACCCATAAGCTGAGGGGTCAGCAAGAGGAAGATAGAGTCCCATTGAACTGACCATGACAGTAACAAGCGGAGTACAGTGGTTAGAGATCATACTCATGACTGGGGGGAGAGGAGAGGTTTGCAGTGTGCCTTGTATTTGTGTGCATGGATGCATACATACAATGGAAATGGATAAAGTTGTGTGGGTGCCCACATGTGCACACATGCTAAACCTTGGCCAACACGCCACTTGACCCTGTGGAAAAACCTCCAGTTGAGTTCCAGGAGGCTTGCAGGAGCATTCTTACTGTGACCCATCTGACATCACTCACCCAGTCCTACCACTTTGCTCTAGAACCCTGCAGGACTTGGAGGATCTGTATTATCACATCTGGTCAGTGGGATAAGGAACTCCTGTCAGCTCCAGCAAGAGTTCCCAGGTTGCTGGAGGCTCTTCACTGAGCACAGGCAAGTCCTTGACAGACCTGGAAGCTGAGGACTATGCCAACCCTTAGATAAGCAAGCTGCCCGCCTCCCCTGGAAGGACAGCTAATTACTGTCATTCTTTTCCCCAAAGAGCCATTACAACTTACCTGGCCTACTTTTTGCCTGCTTTACCCATTCTTGCTTGGCAGAGCCATCTTGTTTCCTGACCTCAGTAGTTGTGTGAGTAACCCATCTTGTCTCCCCCAAAATAAGTGTAAAAAACTCCTTTCCCCATTGCTTACAAGGCCTCTCACTTACCTCCCAGTTCTGTGTTCTAGCCCACCTAAGATGATGCTAGAGAGTTGCTCACTGGCACATAGGAAAGCTCTGGATCCATACAGGACTTCCCTACTACCCCCAGCCTACCTGAACCTCCTACACTTTCTGAAGTTCAATTTCTGTTTTGTATAATGTGTCTAACTAACACTCTCCAAGTTTAAACTAGTCTTAAAGATACTCCTCAAATCTAGGTGGCCATATTTGGCTAGTCATGTGGCGAAAACTTATCACAGCAGAGGGCCCCACATAGCCCTACATGTGCACTCCAAGCATCTACAGAGTAATCAAAGTACACTAGACACTGCTGCCCCCTGAGAAGGCACAGGGCCTTGATTGTACAGTCACCCCCTGCCTAATGGAGAGGAGGCAGGACCTTGATTTTCCTCTGTGTCCTTCGTTGCCTAGCTTGTAAAAGGCAGCTTCTCCATGAACAGCAAGATACCTCTGGCCTGCTCTCTACTTCTTTGTTAGTGTCAAGATTCCCATCTCAAAGCCTCTGGCCTTGGCTTCATCAGGCTAGACCTTGATACAGTCTCGCCCCAGTCGGTTAACTTCCTCTCTTATTTTGGTCTCACAGCTCTTGAGGATGTTGAAGAGACACTGATCTACAGTTTTGGCAGGGGGAAACTATGCCCCATGCCCCCAGGGGAGCTAAGGGTGACAGGTGGAACTTCAAAGATTCATTTTACTTACACTTTCCCCCCTGGCCATATGGTCAGGTCTAAGGCAATGGATAGAAAAGTGATTCTTTAAAATCCTAACACCACACTAGCACACTGAATTTGGACTAACAGCCTCTTCCTAAACTGTAAGAGAATAAGTTTCTGACTATTAAGGCCATATACTTATTAAAAGCACTAGGTAACTAAGACATTTCTCACTGTGAGTGAAGTTATATGAGAAATCAGTCAACATAAAGATTCAGATGTTTTCGGTGAGCTAGGACTGGAGTCACATAATTTAAAAGACCATATATCTAGATCCATCTGTAAAAACAATATTATGGGAGACAAGCTAATATCCATATGCATTCAAGGAAGACCTGTTAATACCATCATCATTCAAATATATGCACAAACAACTGGAGCCAAAAAGGTGGAAACAGAGGATATCCACCAGCGTGTGCAATTGGAAATCAATCAAACATGCAACCAACATGCATTAATAGTAATAGACAACTGGAATCCAAAAGTTAGGAACAGGGAAGAAGGATTGATAATCAGAAAACATGGTCTTGGTGACAGAAATGAGACTGGAGATAAAAAAAATATAGTATTCTGTAAAATCCTGTTTACCTGCAATATGCCTCTTCGCTATTATCTGAGGTGACTTCCGCGGGTGCGCAGGTTCCAGGCTTCCCCTCTGCCCAGGGCCAGGGGCACGAAGCCAAGAAAGCTTCACATACAAGCTGTCAGATCATGGTTTGGACAACGGAAGATATTTTCTGAAGGGACTTGGCAGATGTGAATGGTTATCCTGGTGGAGGGTGGAGCTGGGAAGTAAGTGGGTCAAGGCACTGGGCTAAGGGTGGGGTCAACACTGTAACTAATGCTTAACTCCACAATAAGGGATTTATCTTTCACTGTTCCACAAATTTCTTGTCTGTCAGATACTCCTCTAA
>NW_006400225.1:185810-189355 GCF_000299155.1 Elephantulus edwardii | reverse complement strand
CAGGAGGGGAAGACCCTCTATGAGATGGATTGATTCGGTAACTGGGGTAATCGGGATGGGTGTGTCAGAGGCAGTGCGGTTGGCGCAGGATAGAGCAGGGTTTAGGGCTGTTGTGCATAGGATCGCTATGAGTCGAAAAGGACTCGACGGCACATAACAACAACAACAACATTCTGTAAAATCAATATTTTATTCATTGTAAACACCTTTTACAAGAAACAGTGACTATACACATGGACTTCATCTGATAATCTGCACAGGAGTCAGATTGATTACATCTGTGATGGGGGCGGGAGTCATTGGAGTAGCTCACTATCAAACTATGAAAACTAGTCCAGGAGCTGATTGTTGAACAGACCACTAACTACTCATATGCAAGTTCAAGCTGAAGCTAAAGAAAATTAAATCCACAAGAACCAAAGTTTGACCTTTAGTCTACCTCACCTGAATATAAAGCCACCAAAGGAATAGGTTTGAGGTCTTAAACACTAATGGGTGAAGATCAGATGAGCAGTGGGAAGATTTTAAGAATAAAAGTCATTTGGGACAGTGGCAGCGGACGCTTCGGGAGAGTGACTCGCGGATGTGCCTTCCTCGTGGCCACCGCCGCCTCCTTCAGCGCTGCGAGCTGGCGGAGGCTGGAGGCCAGCTGCGCGAGGAAAGGGGACCACAGAGGACGGGCAGCCAGGGTTCGGCAGGGACACTGCGCGCGGTGGGCAGTGGCGCTGTCCGGCTGCCGCCTGCTCCGTTGGGGTCTTCTGCAAGGGGCTGACCCTCAAGCTGCTCATCTTCAACCTGGCCTGGCGGCTGTGCATCAACTTCCCCTACCTATACATCATGGTTTCCATGATGCTCAACGTCCGCCTGCAGCTTCACAATGAGATCCACTGACCGCCTGCCTCTGACTGTGACCAGGCTATATTCCGGAGCTTTCGACAGGACAGAGTATGAGGAATGGAAGAGGTTCCACCTGCCTTGCCTGTGAGTACTGGGCAGGAGCAGCCGGCTGGGACAAACCATCCCACAGACTCCACGTGAGAACCCTGTAGCCCCATTTCGTGGCTGACCTATCTTCTGGGTGAATCAGTTGGCGCTGGACGTAAGGGAAAACTCCCCCGATGTGATGCAGAGTTACAGCTGGGAAGGAAATGCTACCTGAATGAGGCTCCAGGTTAGCAGGAACCAGAGTCCACTTAAGCAGTGGTTCCATCCTTGGCTCCCTGAGACTGGGCTGTGAAGTCATCTCATGGTCTCAGCCAGACACTGCTGAGGGACCGGCCGAGAAGAGGGCTGAGGGCCACTGACCACCGCGTGCTCTGGTGCCACCAAGGAGATCTCTGGGTGTGGTCCACATGTCCATTGCCGTGGGCACAACCCTCCTTTCAGAAATGGGATTTGCTCAGTGCATTTCTGGGGGTGGACTCCAAGCTCGAACAGTCTCCACTACCCTGTCTACTCCCTGTGACCCCAGACGCACGCCCTGTAATCCCCCCAAATGATAAGACAGCAGATGTGTCCCCTGAGATCTTCAAAACAGACCCCAGAGTCCAAGAACTCTGCCGGTGACAATAAGGTTACTACCTCTGGCAGCTTGGAAACAATACATCCGTCCTGTTTCAGCTGAGGCACAAGCAGAGCAATACAAATGATGAGGTTAATTTTAAGAGTTGTCTTAGAATGAATTCCTTAGCATCACGTGTAGATTGCAAACAGATTTCTGCTCTGGATATGTGGCTAGACCAACTTCCAGTAAATGAAACATGTTAGCTCCCAGAAAGTAGTCTGATACAGAAGGAAATGGGGTGTAATTCAGATTGTACTTGAAGGCCATTCACAATTGGGAAATCATTTCAAGAAGATGTGGACAGATTCTGCAGGAGTACCAGATTAGGCCCTGCCAGTGGGAAAGCCTTTATCTCTTCAGGACCTGTTCTCAAGGGCTGCTGGCCAGCTCCCACTCTCAGACCACCTCTGATCATCTAACAGAGGTGGTGGTTGCTCACATCACTCCTCTTCATACAGCTTTGCTGAGGTCCTGGTAAGCTGACACCACCCTGCATTCTGTAGGATGATTTTGGTCTTCAGGACCATTGAATTTCCTTTCTCATATCTCTTCCTCCTCTCTGCACCCCCATTTGAAACACAGTTTAAGTGGAGGACCTACAGTAGAATTTGAAATAGTAAATTTACTTTCCAGTAAAATCCTGTCTCAGATTAGATGCCTAGTGTTAAATAAAAATGAACCTGCAAACTTTGGGTTTTTTCTTGTTTTTTTTTTTAATTTAAATATGTTATTAATTTCAGTGAAAATTTACAGAGGCTTTGGATTTCCATTCATTCATTGTTGTAGATTTGTCCCCTCCCAAGGGTCCCCCCCCCACCAGACATTACTCTCTTAGAAAAGTAAAAGAAAAATTATTTCTTAGCCCAGCCCACAGAATGGCAAATCAGGGATCTCCATTCTGGAACGTTCCTATTGTCCGAGGGCTGAGGCCCCTTTCCCACTAAGATTTTTCCCTGAATTAACTCCTTTAACTGTTTGTTGATTATTTTGATAAAAGGTCATTTATCCTTTTGTATAAATCTTTTAAAGTCCCAAAGTCAGGTTTAAAACATCCGCTTCTGGGTTTATTGATTGCATATATCGGTTCCTCTTATACTGTACTGTGTGCTATCTTAGTATTCTTGGGAAACGAAAAATAAACTGTGTGTCTTAGCATAATAATAAAGAATAAAGGTAATTCACTACAAAGACAGAGGAAGAAGAAAAGGCTAAGATGGTTATCAGAAGAGACTCTGAATATTGCACTAGAGCTCCAAAAAGACAAAGCAGAGGGGAGAAATCAAGAAGTTAAGGAGCTGTACAGAAGACTTAGGAGGGCAGATGGGGAAGACAAAGCAAAGTATTATAATGAAATGTGCAAAAAACCTGGAGTCAGAAAACCCAAAAGGGTGAAATTGCTCCACATTTCTTAAGCTGAAGGAACTGAAGAACAAATTCAAGCCTTGAGATGCAATACTTAAGTATGCTATGAGCAGAATGTTGAATGATCCAGGAAGCATCAAAAGAAGATAAGAGTACAGAGTCACTTTACCAAAAAGAATTGGTTGACACAGAAGAATTTCAAAAAACAACATATGATCAAGAGGCAATGATGATGAAGGAGAAGTTCAAGCTGCTCTGAAGGAACTGAAAAAAACAAAGATCCTGGTCAATTGACATATTTCAATAAATAGATGCAGCCCTGGATGCACTCACTAGGGTTTACCAAGAAATCTGGAGCATGACCCTGATTTCAAATTCTACTACACTGCCGTGGTAGTTAAGACAGCATGCTACTGGTACAATGACAGACACATAGATCAATGGAATAGAATTGAGAACCCGGAAATCAGCCCATCTATATATGGTCAACTGATTTTTGACAAGGAGATGAAATCAGTTAGGTGGGGAAATGACAGCCTTTTTAACAAATGGTGTTGGCAAAATTGGAAAACTATCTGCAGAAAAATTAAACAAGATCCACACCTCAATCCATATACAA
>NW_006400225.1:182755-184675 GCF_000299155.1 Elephantulus edwardii | reverse complement strand
GAGAAAAGTGCAACAATGAATAAATGGAATTCCAAAATCTCTGTAGATGTTCACTGGAATGAATAATAATAATAATAATTTTTTAAAAAAGAAATCTGGAGGATGACCAACTGGCTGACTGACTGGAAAAGATCCATATTTATTTCCATTCAAAAAAAAATGACCTGACAGAGTGCAGAAATTATTGATTGATATCACTAATATCACATGCAAGCAAGATCATACTGAAGATTTTAATAAAAATTATTGGAACAGTACATCAATTAACAACTGCCGGATGTGCAAATGCGGTTTAGAAGAGGCTGTGGGACTCAAGACATTATAGTAGAAGTCAGACGGATTTTGGCTGAAAGCAGATAGTACTACAAACCAGTATCTGTGTTTCATTGACTATGCAAAGGCATCTGACTGGATCACGACAAATTGTGGCTAACCTTGAAAAGAATGGGTGTCCCAGAACACTTATTTGCAAAAATCTATACTTGGACCAGAAAAGTCATCAGAACAGAGCAAGGAAACACTGCATGGTTCAAAATGTGGGAAAATGCATCCTGTCTTCATACCTTTATAATCTAGAAGCAGAACAGGTCATTCAGGAGGCTGAACTTTATGAGGTGGAATGTGTCATCAGGATTGGAAGAAGACTCATCAACAACTTACATTATGCAGATGACATAACCTTGCTTGATGAAACTGAAGAAGACATGAGATATTTGCTATAGAAGGTTAAGGATTGTAGTCTTCAATATGGAGTGAAGCTCAACAGCAAGAAAACAAAGATTCTCTGAGGCAACTGGCAGCATCACAAAAGATGGAGAAGAGATTGAGATTGTTAATAGCTTGGCTCCACAATCAATGCTCTTGGTACCAGGAACCAGGAAATCAAAAGACAAATTTCACTGGGAAAATAGAGAGCAAACAAACCTGCCCTGGAAGGGGTGAAACCAGGCTACTCCTTGGAGGTGAGGATTTTGAAGCCCTATCTCACATACTTTGGGCATGTTGCCAGGCAGGAGCAGTACTTGGAGAAGGATGTCATGCTTGGAAAGGTAGACAGTGCAGGAGAGGAAGACCCAGGATGAGATGGATTGACACAGTAACTAGAGTAATGGTGGTTGGTGTGTCAGAGACAGTGAGATTGGCTCAGGATATAGCAGGTTTCAGAGCTATTGTATAGAGGGTCTCTATGACTCTCGAGTGACTCAACTGCACATAAACAACAGGCAGATGACAGTCCAGACCCTGTACAACTAAGGCAACAAAAAACAAAGATACCAACAACTTTTGCAGATAGATTCAGATCAGTGAAGGAACCCAGGATTGTAACAGTAACCACTCTGTTAGTATCTGACTAACAAGAGGAGACATCTAACAAGAGGATCTCTCTCTTGCTCCCCACATCCTGTTGCAGATCTCTCACTCCTCCATGCTCACCCACCAGATGGCCAACAGTGCTCCCCTGGGCCCTGCCCCAGTTCTGCCTGAGGTCCAAGGTCGTCTATTGTGCACACACCTAAAGTATGCAGCCCTACATCCAGAAGCATGTGCCTGCATACTGGTGCCAACACAGAGTGTGCCGTGCCTGGTCCAGACCCTAGAAGTACCATCTCTGACTGAGATCCCTGTCTCTGATCACTACTTGAGTTCCTTTAATCTGCCCCTAGCTGGATGCCCCTATGGATTCACCTGTTTTGCACCCTATACCCAGGATTGGCATATGTAGATCATAACAAACTGTGGCTGACTCTGAGAAGAATGGGAATCCCAGAACACTTGATCGTTCTAATGCAAAACTTATGCTTGGACCAGGAGGCAGTCGTCAGAACAGAGCAAGGGAACACTGCAGGTTCAAAATTGGGAAGGGCGTACGCCAGGGATGCATCCTATCTCCATACCTTTTCAACCTATATGAAGAACAGA
>NW_006400225.1:178015-181945 GCF_000299155.1 Elephantulus edwardii | reverse complement strand
TGGCACAGGACAGAGCGGAGTTTAGGGCTGTTGTACATAGGGTCGCTATGAGTCGCAGGCGACTCGACGGCACATAACAACAACAACAACACCGAGGATTGGAGCCGCATACTCTCCATGCACCTTCTGTCTCTTGAAATCACTGGAATGCACCATCTCTGTCCTCTCTGGAGTGGCAATAATGATCCCTGGCAGGATGCTGTTTTAGGCTTAGCATCAGGTGAACGTCACCCCCACATGGTACATTCACTCCTCCAACTAGGGGAGGAGTAGTGCTCTATTTGAACTGCTCTCTACCTATAACCTACCATCTGGTCTGACAGGGCACCCCGTGGATCAGGCACCATGTGCATGCTGTTCTCATATTTGAAAAAACATGTGCTTTCTCCTTCCTCATGCCAGGAAAGTGAGGCATTTCTGACTGGTTGCTGTGCCTGCCATGCGCCCTCCTGGACTGCCAGAGGCACCATCCAAGTCCACACAAACAAGACACCTCTAAGGCCAGGATAGAAGGCTTGGGCTGGTCGCCTCAGCACTTACTAGGCTGCCATAGGAGCCATCCTTAGCCTTTTATCATGGCCCAGACTCTCTGGAGCCAGTGGAGGCTCTGTCCTTGGCTAGACACTTTGCTCTCAGCCACCTCTTAGATTACAGAAACTGACCTGAGTGGGGACAGCAACCCCAGGAGAGACGTGGCCTGTGCCCTCCACAGCGAAGGCGAGAGCCCTTTCAGAGCTCCAGCCCACCTTCCACTTGGCTCCTTGTCTTTCCATCCTTTCCTTTTGGTTCTATCATTTGTTTTTCTTTCTCCTCTTTTGCTTCTCATATGTTTTTCATTCTTTTTTATCACTCCCCTGTTTGAATTATTCTTTCTTATTTTACTGTCTATTCTTGGGGTTTTTTTTTGTTTTTGAGTGGTTTTAATTTGCTTGATTTTGTCCCACCTGATATCTGATGGAAACCACATCCACACAACCCAAGCATACACACACTTCCTGTACAAGAGCAAAGACCATCTCCTGCTCCACCTGATCAACAATAGACTGCAACTAACTCCAGCTCAGCCTATGCTCAACATTGTGCAAATAGTGGAAAAATAATTGCAAACGTGCCTCTGATATCCATCAGAAGACAAGAGATGAAAACCTAGAAATTTCCAAACTAGCCAGTTATGTAGCCCATCCACATAGCTCAGTATCAAAACAAAATTATACAAAGGCAGTAACATAACAACATCTCAGAGGAAACCAGTCATGTGCATGCACACATACTTGCACACAGACAAGCTAAGTGACCAAAATTCAGGAGATTGGAGGGAAGCTTTCAATGAAATGAAAGGCAATATACAATAGAAGAATGATCAGATGCTGTAACTCGTGACATAATACCTGAGTTAGAACTGACTTATAACTGAGTTACAACTGGGTTTCCAAGGCTTGAATTTGCATAGAAGAATATCGCCTATTTTTTTGCCATGCAACCACTGGTGGACTCAAACTACCAAAGAGTTGTTATCAGCATGCACTTCCCTACAAACTGTGCTACCAGAACACTCTCTAATTAGGTAAATTAATTGTAATTTAAAAAAAATTCAAAGGGGCCGAAATCACTCAGCATTTCTTAAGCTCAAGGAACTGAAGAGGAAATTCAAGCCTTGAGTTGCAATACTTAAGGATGCTTTGGGCAGAATATTGAATGATCCTGCAAGTATTAGAAGAAGATGGAAAGAGTATACAGAGTCATTATACCAAAAGGAATTGGCAGACACAGAAAAATTTAATGAAACAGCATATGAGCAAGAGCCTATGGTGATGAAAGAAGTTCAGGCCACTTTGAAAGAATTGGCTAAGAATAAGGCCCCAGGGATTGATGGTATACCAATTGACATATTTCAACTAACAGATGCTGCCCTGGACATGCTCACCAAGTTGTGCCAAAAAATCTGGAGAACATCCACTTGGCCAACTGACTGGAAGAGGTCTATATATATTTGTTTCCATTCCAAAGAAAAGTGATCCCACAGAGTGTGGGAATTATTGAACAATATCATTAATATCACATGCAAGCAAGATTCTGCTGAAGATTATCCAAAAACAACCAGAACAGCATATCAACAGAGAACTACCAGAAGTGCAGGCTGGGTTTAGATGGGGTCGTGGTACTAGGGATATTATAGCTAATGTTAGATGGATCTTGGCTGAAAGCAAGGAGGACCAGAAGAATGTCTATCTTTGTTTCATTGATTATGCAAAGGCATTTGACTGTGTGGATCATAACAAACTGTAGCTAACTCTGAGAAGAATGGGAATCCCAGAACACTTGATTGTGCTAATGTGAAACCTATACTTGGACCAGGAGGCAGTCGTCAGAACAGAGCAGGGAAACAAGCACTGCAGAGTTCAAAATTGGAAAGGGTGTACGCCAGGGCTGTATCCTGTCTCCATACCTTTTCATTCTTTATGCAGAACAGATTATCCATGAGGCTGGGCTCTATGAGGAGAAATGTGGCATCAGGATTGGAAGAAGAATCAACAATCTGTGTTATATAGATGACACAACCCTGCTTACTGAAACTGAGGAGGACTGAAGCACTTGCTGTGGAAGGTCAGGGACTGCAGTCTTCAGTATGGATTGAGGCTCAATATCAAGACCTCTCTGTTGCCTGAGATAGGGATCTCACGTGGTCTGGCCTGAAAACACTTTTCCCCCATGGTACCTTAATGACGAAGCAGGAAGCATGCTGCAAGACCACGTGAGAAGCGGTCAGGCGGCAAGACTGCATGACACTTGGGCAGGCGGCAAGCCTGCTTGAGATGCAGGCAGGCAGCATGACCGTGCAAGATGTCCCAACTTGCTATCTGTTCTTGTCATTGTTGATGATGGTTGCCATTGAGTCTAGCACGACTCATTGCAACTCCATGAACAAAAGACCTAATGCCTTTCTATAACTATTGTCATTTTTCCAAGTTCATAGCGTTTCCATAGGCATGAGGCTTACGAAGTGGATGCCACTACCTGTTTTCAAATTGGGAGTTCAACCAAACACTGCTCACATTGGGAAACCATTATGACACTTTACACAACAATGGCACAAGGTTCAGCATCACAACAAACCCAAATTACCTCAGTATACCAAATTGACAAAGGGGGATGTACAAAGTAGAAGAATATTCCTCAAAAATATAACAGCACTAGTCTCACTTGTCATCAGGTTGAATATGACTCATAGCGACCTGAACTCTGAGCAAAAGACCTGAACTCTGTTCCATAATTAACATCATTTCTTTATGTTGATAGAGTTTATAGTTTCCAGAGGCATCTGGTATAGGAATTGGATGTCACTCTTGCTTGCTTCCAAACCTGGAATCAATCTGGAAGCTCCTCCAAAACAGCTATGTCACAGTGTTCAGCATACTTTACAAATGTTATTATAAAAAAGGAGTGTCAGTGTTAGAGAGGAAGACCATCAACAAGATAAACTGGCACGGCAACAGGATGATGGCACAGGATAGCATGGGGTTCAGATCTGCTTTTCACAGGCTTGCTATGAGTTGCAGTCGACTCAATGTACCTAACAGCAACCACCTGTAACAAAAGAAGCAAAGATGTAGGGAACAATTCAAGAAGCAAAAGACTAATGGGAGATGAGAACCTCAACTCTCATGATCCTGATACTAGGGAGAATGTGAACAGAACTCAAAAACATGGTCAAGTTTACTGGAGGAACCTCAAAAAATTATAGCTCTTAATCCCTCTTCAAATCTGGGGGAAAGCTCACCCTTGTGGCTAACGTTTCAATCAAGCACTAGCCAAGCCTACGACAATAGGAGGGGAACACTCCTCCTTAGAATAATCAACCACATGAAATCAAAGTGTCAGCATCTTCCCAAGAATATAATCCAGAAAGCAGGAATGTTGTTGTTGTTATAT
>NW_006400225.1:174215-175630 GCF_000299155.1 Elephantulus edwardii | reverse complement strand
CCTTGTATGCGTATGGATATTATCCTGTCACTCACAATATTGTACTTCAATATGGATCTAGCAATGACTTTCTTAACTATGAAAGCAACTCCATTTTTTCTCACCTTTTCATCTCCAGAGTAATATATCATATGATCATCTGACTCAAAATGCCCCATGCCAGTCCATCTCATCTCACCAATGCCTAGTATGCCAATATTTATGTGTTCCATTTCATCCTTAACAATATCTAATTTTCCTACACTCATGGTTCTCACATTCCATGTCCCAATCACTAGTGTCTGCTTACAACTGTTCCTCTTCCTTTGTATTTCCATACTTGAAAGCTCAACCTCAGTTGCCCTTTCTGTTATCTACATGTGTTCTGTTGTACATAGTGTTTTCAGATGCCTGCTATTTTAGAAGTGGATAACCAATCCTTCTTCCTAGTCTGTCTTAATCTGAATGTTCAGATTTAGAGAAGTATCAGACAGACCAGCATTTTATAGAAAAAGTGAAAGATAAATCCCTTATTGTGGAGTTAACCATTATTATCAGTGTTGTCCCTGCCTTTGGCACACGTGTCTTTACCCAATTATTTCCCTGCTCCACCATCCACCAGGATACCCATCCACTTCTACCCACTCCCTTCACATCTATCTCCTATTGCCCAGCCCTTGATCTGATAGCTTATATCTGAAGCTTCCTTGGCTTCTGTGATTCCAAACACATCAGCTGCTGGTAGTTTCTCATGTTGTGACCAGTGTCTCTGTAGTGGTAATGTTTCCCAAGCGAAGGTGCTGTGTCCTGTAGAACTTGTCTAGAAAGCAGGAATAAGTAAAATGAAAGGATTAATGTGTAGGCAAATCACAGGCAAGAAGTGGAAAGAATGTGATAATAACATAGGTATTTAAATAAAAAAACAAAATGTGTACAAATGGCTAAATGAAAAATTAATTTGCATTGTAAGTTTTTACTCAAATTACATTTGAAAAAAATCATACTTAAAGATTAAAACCAAAGTGTTCAAATGATGGTTCATAGGCAATATAGACATGTTTCCCCTTTTCTGTTTTTATTATTCAAGTTGGAAAATCTCCTTGGCCTATTTTCTAACACACTCTTTATTCTTATTGTATCTTTCTTTATCACCATATTGGGATGCTAACACAAAGATGTTGGTAGTTCAAATCCATCAGTCAATATGCAATGCAGTATTGCCTTGAGTAGAAAATACCAGATAGCAGTGTGTTTGGGTCTTTTTGTTTATCTTACATATGAAACTATTTTTTAACATTATAAGACTTTCTTTAACACTTTTTTTAAAACTTTTTTTTTGCACACCCATGTTTATTGCAGCTTTGTTCACAATAGCAAGGAGTTGGAAACAACCTAAGTGCCCATCAACAAACGAATGGCTAGAGAAGCTGTGGTAT
>NW_006400225.1:170416-172600 GCF_000299155.1 Elephantulus edwardii | reverse complement strand
TCTCCTTGAAAAGCAAAAGAAAAACTCCCTCATTGGTACACAATCCCCCCGCACCTCCCCAAACCCAACCCCCTACCCCCAAATATAATCCACTCTGCAACCCTCATTGCGTACTCCTACGATAAAAATAATGCCTTAAAATATAATACTTTTAGACTATTCTATTCCCCATAGACTTCAATGCCGCAAACATATTTCATCCCGTTTTCCTCAGTCTTACCCCCACCCCAATGCCAGCCTCATCCTACAACAGTGGTACCATATAGCATTTGAAGGACTGGATTTCTTGAAGCACCTTCAAGCCCCAACCTCCTATTCTGGGAATTAAGGATGAAACAAAACTTTTCTGTCTTCAAACCAAACCAAAAAGTCTCTGCCATGGAGTTAATCCTACTCCTAGCAACCCCACAGGACACAGTGGGCCTGCCCCGTAGGGTTTCTAAAGCTGTAAATCTATACCCCAGAAGCTGGTAGATTTCAACAGCTGCCCCATTGGATTTAGGAGACCAGTGCTTAACACATGGCACCACCTGAACTCCTTCCACACAAACAAGCTCAGAAATTCAGCCTCACTTACTTTGCAGGTGCCTTTCTGGAGTCCCACAGGCAGAGCAGGCACCCTCTGTTTGTTCTTTTGGCATTCCATGGAATATTCAATATTCTTCAACACCAGAATTCAAAGGCATTGATTTTTCTTCTTCAATCCTTATTCATTGTCCATCTCGCAGATGCATAGCAAGTGACTGAAAAGACCCTGGCCTTAGACACACCTTAGTCCTCAAACTGACATCATTGCTCCTTAGTAATTTGGAGAGGTCCCTGACTTCATATGTTGCCAATGCAATGATCTCTTGACTGCTGGTGCCACGGGTGTTGATTGTGGATCCAAGTAAGGTGAAATTGTTGACACTTAAATCTTTTCTCCATCTATCATGATATTACCTGATGTTCAGTGGTGAGAATTTTTGTTTTATTGATGTTGAGATGTAAAGCATATTGAAGCCTGTAGTCTTTGATCTTCCGCAGCAAGCAAGTCCTCCTCACTTTCAGCAAGCAAGGTTATGTCATCTACATAAAGCAAGTTGTGGATGCATCTTCCTCCGAACCTGATGCCCCATTCCTCTTCATAGAATCCAATTTCTTGAATGGTTTGTTCAGCAGACAGATCACAAGCAAGCAAAACCTTGGTGAAGATTATCCAAGAACAACAGAAATAGTATATTGACAGAAAACATCAAGAAATACAAGGTGGGTTTAGAAAAGGCTAAAGCACTTGGAATATCATTGTCAATGTCAGATGGGTCTTAGCTGAAAGCAGAGAGTACCAGAAGGATGTCTATTTGTGTTTTATTGATTTTACAAAAGCATTTGACTGTGTGGATCACAACAAATTGTGGCTAACGTTGAGAAGAATGGGAATCCCAGAATGCTTGATTGTGCTCATGTGAAACCTATACTTAGACCAGAAAGACGCTGTATGAACAGAGCAAGGAAATACTGCGTGGTCAAAATCAATAAAGGAGTGCATCAAGAATGTGTCCTTTCGGGGGGAGGGGGTGGGTAGAGAGAAAAGTGCAACAATGAATGACTGGAAACCCAAGTCTCTGTAAACTTTCATTAAAATTAATTAAAAATATATGTGTTTTAAAAAAAAAGAATGCGTCCTTTCTCCATACGGTTTCAATCTATATGTAGGACAGATCATTCAGAAGGTTAGACTTTATGAAGAAGAATGTTTCATCAGGATTGGCAGAAGACTCATCAACAACCTGCATTATGTGTATGACACAGCTTTGCTCACTAAAACTGAAGAGGACCTGAAGGGTTGGCTGCATGTCAAGGACTGCAGCTTTCAATATAAATTGCATCTCAACATCAATAAAAAAAGATTCTCACCACCGGGCCAATTGGAGGCACCATGACAGATGGAGGAGAGATTGAGATAGTTAACAATTTCATCTTGCTCAGGTCCACAATCAACACTCTTGATACCAGCAGTCAGGAAATAAAAAGGTGAATTGTACTGGAAAAGTGGGCTGTTAAAGACTTCTCCAGAGTTCTAAAGAACAAATCAGTCTAGAGACTAAGGTGCAAACTAGAGACTAAGACTAACCCTAACTTGATCCAGGCCATGATCTTCTCAGTTACTTGCTATGTATAAGAGAGCTGGACAATGACTAAGGA
>NW_006400225.1:164988-169562 GCF_000299155.1 Elephantulus edwardii | reverse complement strand
AACTCCGTCTCACGTATTTTTGGCATGTGCCCAGGAAGGATCAGTCCTTGGAGAAGGGCATCATGCTTAAAAGTGTGGCAGGACTACAAAGGAGAGGAAGACCCTGGGTGAGATGGGTTAACTCATTGACTGTGGCATTGTGGGCAGTGTCAGAGACACTGAGATGGGTTTGGAGATATTGTCCAGAGGGTCACTATGAGTCGTAGTTGACTCGACGGCACATAACAACAACAGAGGGAGGATATAACCTGGACTCACACCTTTCCTGATTTTGAATCATGTAGTGTTTCCTTGCTATGTTCAAACAACAACTTCTTGATCTAGGTTTTGATCTAGGTTTTGCATGAGCACAACTAAGTGTTCTGGGATTTCCATTCTTCTCAATGTTAGCCATAATATGTTATGATTCATACAGTCAAGTGTCTTTGCATAGTTAATAAAGTATAAATGGACATTCTTCTGGTATTCTATGCTTTCAGGCAGAATTTTTATCAGCAATGATATTCCTGGTCCCACAGCCTCTTCTAAACCCAGTTTGGACTTCTGTCAGGTTTTGGTCAATGTACTATTCTAGCCAATTTTACAAGATCTTCAGTAATATTTTGCTTGCATGTGATATTAATAATATTGTTCGATAATTTCCACATTCTGTTGGGTTTTCTTTCTTAGGAATGGGAACAAATTTGCATCTTTTCCAGTCAGCCAGGCAGCTGTCTTCCAAACTTCCTAGTATAGCCTGGTTTGCACATCCAGGGCTACATCACTTATTCGAAATACGTCAGTTGGTATTCTGAGGCCTTATATTTGTTAATGTCTTCAGTGCACCTTGAACTTCTTCCTTTACATTACAATTAGCTTTTGATCATATGGTACTTTTTGAAATATTTCAGTGTCAGTCAATTCTATTCCCTACGTCTTTATTTAATGCTTCCTGCAGTATTCAATGTTTTGCCAATAGCATTTCAGTATTGCAACTTGAAGCTTGAATTTGTTTTTCATTTCTTTCAGCTTGTTAAATGCTGAGCAAGTTGTTCCCTTTTTATTCTCCTATTCCAGCTCTTTTTACATTACTTTAATACTTTGCTTTGTCCTCTCTAGCTGCCCTTTGAAACTGTTCAACTCTTTTACTTCAGCATCTCTTCCCTTTGTTTTGGGTTCTTGACACTCTAGTAGAATTGTCAAAGTCTCTTCTGACATAATTTTTCATGTTTTCTTCTGTTTTTGCAATGGCCTCTTGCTATCTTTATGGATGATATCCACAATTCATTTGGTTGTTGATCATTGGTATTCAATGCCTCACACCTATTCTTAAGATGATTTTTAAGGAGTTCTGGTGGTTTAGTGGTAAGGAGTAGTGCTGCCAACCCAAAGGCATGTGGTTCGAATCCACCAATTACTCCACAGGTGAAAGATGGTCAATCTCCTCCCATGCATTAGTCCTTCAGCTAATAAGGAAAAATATCAGTATTTGAACCATTTTTATCTGACTCTTTCCACTATACAACTTCCCACTTACTCAATTCTATGTGATTTCTGAACTATAAGATGCTTCATAAAAAAACAAAAATATTATTTTTAAATTCAGATGGGATAGATTCAAGGTTATATTTTGGTTCTTGTGGATTTTTTTTTCTTCATTTTCTTCAGTCTCAATTGGAATCTTCACATAAGTGAGTGAAGGTTTGTTTCACAGCATCTTGCCTGATTTTGACTGCTGGTATTGAGCTTCTCCAGTGATTCCTTCCACAATGATCACTGGTTGCCAGGTGGTACCAGTCCTTGGCGAAGGACATCATGCTTGGAAGGGTGGAGCAACAGTTCAGAAGAGGAAGACCCAGGATGAGATGGATTGACACAATAACTGGGGTAATAGTGGTAGGTGTGTCAGAGACAGTGAAACTGACTCAAAATAGGGCAAAGTTCAGAGTTACTGTGCATAGGATCATTATGAGTGGCAGGTGACTCAATGGCACATAACAACAACAACAGATAGTCTGTCCCACAGTAAGCACCTGGCTTGGTTTTGACTGTTGATATTGAGCTTTTCCAAAGGTTCCTTTCAAAGATATAGTCCGTTTTATTCCTCTGTGGTCAATCAAATAATTTCTATATGTAAAGTCATTGTTTGGAGTTTTTAAAAAAATATTTCTGATTAATAAATCATTAAGTAAAAATTCAATCATTTTATTTTCAGCCTCATTTCTGTCACCAAGTCCACTTTCCAACTACCAGTCTTTCATGATTGTTTCCAACTTTTACATTCCAGTCACTAATTATCATTAACACATTTTGACTGCATGTGTGGCCAATTTTGGACAGCAAAATTTGGTTAAAATCTTCAATTTCCTCCTCTTTGGCTTTAGCTGCTCAAATGTACATTTTAACAAAAGGAATATTCATGGGTGTTCTTTATATGCATATGGATTCACAATATTGTATTTCAGGAGATAACTTGAAATTGTCTTTTTAACTATGAATGCAACACCATTCTTCCCCTAGTATATCATGTGATTGCCTGGTTCAAAGAGGCCAAAGACAGTCCATTCCATCTCTTCTCATTAATGGCTAGAATTTCAATGTTCATGCCTTGCATTCCATTATTTTACAAATTCTGGTTTTCCTGTATTCACATTATGCCCATTACATGTTCCAGTTATTAAAGGACGTTTATAGCTGGGATTTTTTTCCTTTTTATTGATTTCCCATCTGGGCTCTACCTCTAATACGATAGCTACATGTATTCCTCTATTGTTGATAGGGTCTTCAGAGGCCTACTATGTTGTACTTCTCTGAGCAGTAGGAGTGCATTATGTGATGGAGTGAACTGCTCAAGACTTCAGTTACTCAAGAGGTAAGGGGAGAGGAACACATGGTTGAATGTCTTCCTGATTTGTACATTCTCACAGCTTTTATTGAGAAGTTTTCTAATGCATAAGCAAAAGAAAACAAGTATTATGATTTTTAAACAAGACATTTTGTCTGTTCCAATGACCCTTTCCATTTTTATGACTACATTCTTATTAATAATTTTGAGTTAGCAAGAGAATGTTTTCTCTGAAACATATTACATGTATATATACTTATGAGGCATAATGTTCTGACTTTACAGAAATATGTTGACATTTAATCATTAACTTATACCTTTGTTCTGTTGAATGATTGAACACTTACTTAGGAATTTTTTCCCTTGTTTTTTCACAATGTGCACTTAATAGAGCTTTTTTCTTTCTTTTATTTTTGAGCTTTTTCTTTTTTAAAATTAATTTTAATGAAAGTTTACAGAGAATTAGGGATTTCAGTCATTCATTGTTGCACTTTTCTCCCTGCCCATCCCCTCCCCCCAATTCAGTCTTCTCCTTGAAAAGTAAAAGAAAAACTTTTTCATTGTTATGCAGTCCCTACCCCCAAGTCCACTTCACTGTGCAGCCTTCATTCTGAACTGCTATAATGACAATAATATCCAATCATATATCCTTATAAACAGTTCTCTCACTCATCTGTTTCAATACAGTATACATCATGCCTCCCCTCCTTCTCTTTCTTCCTTCAACCCCGATGTCAGTCCCGTTTTACAACAGTGGCCCTATGCAATATTTGTCCTTTTTTGACTGAAATATTTCACGTAGCATAATGTCCTCCAGGGTCATTCATTTTGCATAATATTTCATGAGTTCCTTGTTTTTCAGTGCTGCATAGTATTCCGTTATGTGAATATACCAGAGCTTCTCTATCCATTTGTTGATAGGCACTTGCGTTGTTTCCAGCTCTTTTCTATTGCGAACAAAGCTGCAATAAACATGGGTGTGTATATATCTGCTTGGGTGGCAGTTACAGTTTCTTTAGGGTAAACTCCCAGTAGTAGAATTGCTGGGTTAAATGGTTTTCTATTTGCAACTTTTTGAGAAAGTGCCATACCACCTTCCATAGTGGTTGCACCATTTTATACTCTGACCAACAGTAAATAAGGGTTCCAGTTTCTCCACAACCTCTCCAGCATTTGACATTTGCTGTTCTGTTAAATTTTGCTATTCTTACTGGGGTAAGATGATATCCCATAGTTGTTTTGATTTGCATCTCTCTTAGAGCTAGGGATTTTGAACATTTCTTCAAGGGTTTGTTTGCCATCTGAATGTCTTCTTTGGTGAAGTGTAGAGTTTTTTCTTTAAGAGGGTTTTCTCTGATTACATTATCTTTTTTTGTCATTCAGATTGCTTTTATTTTTGAACATTATATATACATTTATAAGTACACACATAATGTATTCTATGTACATGGGTTAGGTAAATATTGAAGGACATTAAATTGCCTTTCTACACGAGTCAAGCACAGAAAAAGAGAGATCAACGCAGAGACTAAAAATAAGCATGGATACACAGAATAGGTTTTTCAGACTCAATAAATGATTACATTCTATAGGAAACCAAATTGTTGTTGTTATGTGCCGGCGAGTCACTTGCGACTCATAGCGACCCTATGTAAAACAGCCCTAAACTCTGCTCTGTCCTGTGCCAATCGCACTGTCTCTGACACTCCCATCCCGATTATCCCAGTCACTGAATCAATCCACTTGATAG
>NW_006400225.1:154629-155198 GCF_000299155.1 Elephantulus edwardii | reverse complement strand
CAAGAGTCAAAGTACATTCCTGGGGGTTAGGGATGATGTCAATTTTCAGCTCTTTCCCACTGTCCAGCTTGGAAGGGTCTGTCAGGCTCTCATAGTGAATCTTTTCCAATGCATCAGAAGCATTAGAGATCAACTCTCTAAGGAAAATTTCCTTGTTGGAATAGAAGGTATTGATGATAAGAGACATAAGTTGGACAATCTCTGCCTGAAAGGCAAAGGTCGCCACCTCCTCCTCTCCATGGTGCACTTCCTCAGGCATCTTGATGAAAAGGGTTCCAAGTCCCAAAGAGGCGAGGGCAGGTTCTAAGACCAGGCCGCATGAGAGCCACCGGCTGCGCGGGGGTGACTCAAGAGCAATAAATACTATTTTTAAAAGAGACAATGTTTTAATATTTTAAAACAATACTCAATTTTCTCTCTTTTTTTTTTACTTTTTGAAAAAGCTTTATTGTAATGATATCAAATTTTGTTCGTAGCCAAGTCTTTTTAGAGGAAAAGAGTTTAGAAGAGAATCTTTATGCTTTTCTTGGAACTTTTTAGGATCAATATGGCTATTGTGAATTTTTTTT
>NW_006400225.1:147563-154529 GCF_000299155.1 Elephantulus edwardii | reverse complement strand
ATCTTTGTCTTCTTGACATTGAGCCTCAATCCATATTGGAGGCTGTAGTCCTTGACCCTCTGCAGCAGGTGCTTCAGGTCCTCTTCAGCAAGCAGGGTTGTGTCATCTGCATAATGCAGATTGTTGATAAATCATCCACCAATCTTGACCCCACATTTCTCCTCATAGAGCCCAGCCTCCCAAATATCAAACTAAATATTAAAAATTAACCAAATGCTCTATCAGGATATGTTGTTGTTGTTGTTATGTGCCGTCGAGTCGTTAGCGACTCATAGCGACCACAGCCCTAAACCCTGCTCTATCCTGTGCCAATCGCATTGCCTCTGACACACCCATCCCGAGGGACATCAGGATATGAGGGAAGCTTAAATACAAGCTGGAATTCCCCCTGGGACAGGTCACAGGAGTCAAGTGCCAAGGCAGACCTAAAGCATTTCCACCATTCTTGGATTGTATTTATTAAACCCACCCTCCTGAGATAAACAAAAGGTTGACAATAGAGAAAAACTCAGCTTCGTTTGCAAAAGATTTCTCTTTGTGATTTACTTCCTGGTGATTCTCAATAAAGCCACAGAAAGGCATGACTTGAGGGCTTCAGTTTTCCAGCTGTTTGCCCCTTGCCTTCATGCTCACTGTTTCTCCTCCATTCTTGGTGTTCTGTCTCTTTCCTTATTCTTTTTCCTTGGCCAACCACTTTCTCTTGATCCAAGCAATCCCTGATTTAGTTAACTTAACCTGTACACTGCTATTTAAGAAGTCAATGGGCAATCCTAATTCCTAATCTGTCTTAACCCGGGAGCTCTGGTGAACCCTGCCCATTATGGGATAACCTTCTGGAATCTGATACACTGGTGACACAGATGTCAACATCACAGCAATCCAAACATTACCCTAGTACAGCAAACTGACAGACAAGTGTTGTATGAAGAAGTATTTTCATCTGTACAGCACTAAAACAGTGGAGTCTCACCCAAACTGTAGATTCCCACACAAAAGCATGTGAATTGATAGACCAAACTCTAAATAGCCAAACTGTCTCAATTCACATTGAGCTGTAGATGCACATATAAAATTGTCTTAATTCAGACTAAAAAGGTGGATTCTCACTCAAATATTCAAGAATAGATCAAGCCCTGTAGCTGCCAAAACAACCCACATTTACTGGTTAACATGCCAAAATGTTAATGCCTTTAGAAAATGTAAGACAAAAAAAAAGGAAGAAATACTGACTTGTTTTCTAGAGCACATACCCTAATCACCAGCAAAGGGACTTGCAGCACAAATGGAAATACAAGGAGAGAAAAACTTTCCTTTACTAAATTATAAGACTATGGTACCTCTTTCAGTCCAAGTCTCCTTGGAGTTGATGAGGTCCATTGTTTCAGAAAATCTTGCCAAGGAGTATACTATAATTATTGTAGGGGCAGGGGAACCATATACCACTGCAGTTACAATAAGCCAAGAAAAGTCGTTTATTTGGCAAGGAATCCATCTTACTTGGATTCACAATCAACACACCTGGTACCAGCAGTCAGATGATCAGGAGACAAATTTCATTGGCAACACCTTCAGTCAAGGACCTGTCCAAAGTACTGAGGAGCAACAATAAAGACTAAGATAATAAGACTAAGGAACACTTGATTCAAGCCATGTTTTCAATCAATTCATATGCATCTGAGAGCTGGACAATAAATAAGGATTAAAAAAAGAAGAATTGTTCACACCCATGTTTATCTCTGTATTATTCACAATAGCAAAGAGATGGAAGCAACCCAAGTGCCCATCAATAAATGAAGGGATAAAAAAACTCTATAAAAACAAGGAACTCATAAAACATTACACAACATGGTGGGTGACCCTGGAGAACATTAATTATGCTGAGTGAAATATCTCAGTCACAAAGGGGCAAATAGTGTGTAAGACCACTGTTACAAAACAAGACTGCTGTAGGTGGCTGGGGGGAAAGTACAAAAAAAGGGGATAAATAATGAACACTGCATTGGAACAGATGAAGGAAAGACCTGCTTAAAAGGAATATAGGATCAGGCATTACATTAAAAGGTGATTGGAATACTACGCAGTTTTGTGTCATTCAGTTATGCAGTTTTGTGGAACAATACAGAATGGGAACATGAAAAGGTTTAGAAACATTATGAATCATGGTAATCTTACAGATGATATATTGAAATTACAAGCTCAGATCCATTGTACTTTTGATAAACAATTGGAGGAATTTAAGAACATGGATATTCTCCAAGGAGTAAGTGAAGGAGTCTCTAATCTGAATCCTTTTAATAATGTAAAGATCTTTGGAAGTACGTCTATAATTTTATTTTGTTTAATTTGTTGGGGTTTTTTTGTTTATGTATAAAGGATAGAGAGAACAAAAACAAATAAGAATAACTCAAAGAAGAAAAAGCTACATTTGCCCTGATGACAAAATAATAATAAAAACACAAAGAGGGAAATGTGACAAACTAAACGCTTAAACAGGAACTGGGTTAGGCACAGCACAAGGAATGAAGCGTTCCTTGCAGACAAGTAGACACCATTCTTAACTCCCTACAAATAGAGTGTTAAAGTTTGTGTGTTGTAAATCACTCTATTTCTGAAATAAGAAAAGAATGTCAGCCGAGAAAAACATAGATTTATTAGTAAAAAATTGTTTCTGTTACTTCCTGCTATTTCAAAATAAAAGCTATGAGAAATTTGGGCTCAGGGCTCAATCTTTGAGCTATTAGCCCCTGCTTCCATCTCTCTTTTAAACTTCATTCCTGGCGTCCCTGCCTCTTCTTCGTCCTGGTCAGCAAAATAAGCAATCAGGTTGAGTGCATCAATAGATGCTCCAATATTAAAGAGCCTTAAACAAGTCTGTTCTTTTCACCTAATTGGAAAGGATTTAATGATGAGGAGCCCCAGCTAGTTCCCTTTGAAGCAGAAGCTTTATTAGTTGATCAAGATATGGAATGACAAGGAACCTGAGGCTATATGCACATGTGTGGGTAAAATGGCTCAGGGATGGGGGCGGGGGTAAGACCTTCTTGGGTCTTCTAGACACCAGGAGCACAATATACCACAATCCTCAAACCTGTCAGTAAAATTTCAAAGGAACTTAAGTTTAGATTGGACAGTATGAAAATGCAGCAACTGATGGGACTAAAGTGTTAAGTCTGGAAGAGAATTGGAAGATTTAAAGAGATACTGTATGAAGTAGTTTCATCTCCCTTATCTGAATGTGGTTTTGATGTGGATAGTCTGTTCCATTGGGGTACACTTCCCCTATTTCATATGGTAAAACTGAAGGCATGTAAGTCTGTTATTAGGCAAATATTGTTTGGGTGTGTTAAATGGGAACCATTTGAAGGAGCTCTGGTGATCAAGTGGTTAGGAGTTGTGCTGTGATCCCAAAAGCATATAATTCATATCCCAAGTATACTCAGGTTGTTCATTTCAAAAAGTATAGTATAGCTAGTGGACAAAAGGAATTTACCGCTTTGATTAAATGTAAACCATAAGTACGAGTGTTGGTGTCAACAAATTTTCTGTATAAGAGAAAATTTATATGGCCCATTAAAAAGGTAGATGTCTAGTAGAAGTTAACAATAGATTGTTGTTGTTGTTATGTGCCATCAAGTCATCTGCAACTCATAGCAACCCTATGTACAACAGCTCTGAAGCCTGCTCTGTCCTGAGCCTGTCTCACTCTCTCTGACACATCTACTCACATTGCCCTAGTTCTTCTATCAATCCATCTCATCTGGAGTCTTCCTCTCCTCTGCTCTCCTGCCATGCTTCCAAGTATGATGTCCTTCTCCAAGGATGGGTCCCTCCTGGTAACATGCCCAAAGTATGTGAATTGTTGTTGTTGTTAGGTGCCACTGAGTCAAGCACAACTCTCAACAACCCTATGAACAAAAGATCTGAACCCTGTTCTATCCTGCTCCATCCTCACACTTCCTGACACACAAGAGCCCATTGCAGAAGTCACCATATCAATCCACCTGGTTGAGGGTCTTCCTCTCCTTCTCTGACCTTCCACCCTTCCCAACATTATGTCCTTCTCCAAGAAATAGCACCTCCTAGAAATATGTCCAAAGTATGTGAGGCAAAGCCTCATTATTCTTGCCATCAAAGAGCACTCCAGCTGCACCATCTCTAAGACATATCTGTTCATTCTCTTGGCCATCCATGGGATGTTCAGTGCTCTTCTACAACATGACAGCTCAAAGGTGTAAATTTTTTTTGTCATCTTTATTCATTGTCTAGGTCTCAGATGCATAGCTAGTAATCTGAAAGATTGACACCACTACTCTTCAATAATTTGGAAAGGTCCCTAACTGCAGATTTTCCCAGTGCAATGTGTCTCCTCATTTCCTGACTGCTCATACCAATGGTGTTAATTGTGGATCCAAGCAAGATGAAGTTGTTGACAATCTCAATCTCCCCTCCATCAACCATGATGCTGCCTATCAGTCCAGTGGTAAGAATCTTCATTTTTCTGAGAGCGAGATACAACAAGTGCTTCAAGCCCTCCTTACTTTCAGCAAGCAAAGTTGTGTCATCAGCATAACACAGGTTATTGATGAGTCTCCATCCAATCTTGATGCCACACTCCTCTTCACAAAGTCCAGATTCTCAGAAAATTTGCTCAGCATAAAGATTCAATAGGGAGAGAGAGAGACTGAAACCCTGGCACACTCCTTTCCCAATCCCAAATCACTAGGTGCTTTCCTGCTCTTTTTGCACAACAGCCTTCTGATCCAGGTTCCATATGAGCACCATCAAGTGCTCTGGGATTCCCATTTTTCCTCAATGTAAGCCACAACTTGTCATGATCACACACAGTCAAATGCCTTTGCATAGTCAATAAAGCACAAATAGACATTCCTCTGGTATTCCTTACTTTCATCTAGGATCCATCTGACATCAGCAGTGATATCCCTGGTGTCACAGCCTTTTCTAAATCCTTCTTGAACTTCTGGTAGTTCCTTATCTATGTACTGTTTCAGCTATTTTTTAATGATCTTCAGCAGTATTTTGCTTGCACATGATATCAATGATGTTGTTCAATAATCTCCACTTTCAGTTGCATTACCTTTCTTGGGAATGGGAACATTTCAATCCATTGGCCAGACAGCTGTCCTTCAAATTTTTTGGCATAGACTGGTGAGTATATTCAAGGTTGCATCTGTTAATTGAAACAAGTCAATTGGTATACCATCAATTCCCGGGGCATTATTTTTTGTCAATGCCTTCAATGCACAATAGCAAAAAGATGGAAGCAACCCATCAATAAACAAATATATAGGAAAAACTACAGTACACTCACAGAATGGAATATTACCCAGCACTGGAAAACCATGAACTTATAAAAAGTCACACAACATGAAGGACCCTGGCAGACATTATGCTGAGTGAAATATCTCAGTCACAGATGGACAAATACTGCATGAAACTGGTGTTAGAAAACAGAACTGATATGGGTGGGTGAGTGGGGAGAGAATGGGGAAAGTGTGGATAGATCATAAACAAGGCATTAGAACATATAAAGGGAAGAATTGTCTGGAAAAAATTTATGATTATGCATTATATGTATGACAACAAACTGGAATAAGGGGTGCACTGTGGGTGGGATGGGAGAGGAGGAGAAGAGGGAAGAGAAAATATTTAACAATGAAATAAAAATAAAAAATACTATTTTTTGTATAAAATGTCATCTTCTTTTTTTTTTAATGTCAAGATACTTTATTTTTAAAACAGGTCACAACACTAACCTTTGGCCCATTCTGCCCCTGGAGAAGCTACAAATGCTTGCTCAGCATCTGGGTGCATTCTTTAGTAGCATGTGTGAAAAGTGAATAAAAATGTACATAAAACAAATATTCAAATAGTTTCCATAGGAACACAGATAAGTGTGACCCCATCGCCTAGTCTTCCATACTGTTCCATCCCACCATACTCATATAAAATTTCAAAACTAACAATAATTAAGTTAAATGGTCCCACCAAATCCCTTAATTCAAGCTAAACTTGGAGTTAACAGCTACCAAAATGGTATCTACACATTAACACTAGCTGAAGCACAACTGGCTGGATGCCGTTTCATTCCAATTTCCCAAGCACAAGACAAGGGCAGAGTGCTGACATCCTGCTCCTCCACTTCAAGTGGATACTCATGGTTCTTGATTTGCTGCATGAGTTGCCATGTTGGCCCAGACATCACATAGTAGATAGTTGGCCTCTGGAAGCCATTGAAGGTAGAGGCAGCAGCAATAGTGTAAGCACCCATGTTTTCAAACAACATCCAGTCCCCCACATGCATTTCTGGCAGGTTACAGCGCTCAACAATCCGATCCAGACCATCACATGTTGGTCCCCATATGCTAGATACTTCTCATCTGGTTTGGGTCTCTTTTGCAGCAGGGGCTTTACATGTGCATGATCGTAAAGGATGCAATTAAATGAGCCATAAACCCCATCATTCACATAATACATAAAGGTTTTTTCACTCGATTCATCTTCATCATCAGAGCCCGTCTGTTCTTTTAACACAAGTTTCTTGGCAATGATATTAACAGCAAGAGTGAAAGCTGATGCAACATAGTATCTGCCTGGCTCAGCTATGATTTTTACTCCACAGTCTGATGGAAAATACTTGTCCAATGCTGGATTGATTACATTGGTGATCTCTTCAAATTTAAGCTTCACATCCTCAGATCCAGGAAAGCCACCACCAATATCAAGCAGATACATGCTAAAACCAGTCTCAGCTCCCATGTCAAAGACACAACAGGCATCAGCTATTGCTTGCACAAAGGTCTCTGGGTCGGTACAGCCACTACCCACATGGAAGCTGACACCAATGACATCAATGTTGAGTTCTTTAGCCCTTTCTAAAAGAAGCCTGCTGGTTTTGAGTGTGGCACCAAATTTAACACTAAGGCGACAGACTGCTTTAGAATCATC
>NW_006400225.1:137109-143211 GCF_000299155.1 Elephantulus edwardii | reverse complement strand
TGGTCATACTATATTTTGAAGTAGGTGTCACTGCCCTCCCCCTTTATATATGATAAAGGGAACCTGACAATTGTGAACAGACTCCCCCCAGGTCTAACCATCTTTTGGCAGAAGCATTCAACAGAACAAAATATGTGGTGCATTTAGGATGTCAGTCCTCTTGTGCATGTTGCCACTGTTAAGTTCATCATACTCACAGTGACTTTCAGCAATCCATTGCATAGGTAATCATCTTCTTTGGCCTGTACAATGCATAGGTAATCATCTTCTTTGGCCTGTCCAATGCATAGGTAATCTTCTTCTTTGGCCTGTCCAATGCATAGGTAATCATCTTCTTTGGCCTGTCCAATGCATAGGTAATCTTCTTCTTTGGCTTGTCCAATGCATAGGTAATCATCTTCTTTGGCCTTTCTAATGCATAGGTAATCTTCTTCTTTGGCCTGTCCAATGCATAGGTAATCATCTTCTTTGGCCTGTCCAAGGAGACCCAAACCTGCAGATGGTGGTCATGCATCCCATCCCTCACCTCCTACACTGGTGGCCAGCGGGGTGTGCGACCCCCCAGCACAGGCGGCCATTGGTGGCATGCCCCCCATCCCATCACACAGGCACTCGGCTGGTGTGCGGCCCCTCTTGTGCAGGCAGCCGGAGGGCGCCTGCTTCCCTCACAGCCGCCATCCTGGCTCCAAGAATTCTCTCCAGACCAAGTCCACCTTGCAGCAGTGTGGTGGCTTCACTGTACCAGTCTTGAGGAGGGCGGGTGCCCAGCATCCATCCTGGGTGAGGGAATCCATTTGTTCAGGCTGTGGAAGCCTCATGGAGCTGTAGTGGCTGTGCGGCGCAGCGAGGGCTCTGCGGGGGGTGGGGGGTTGGGAGCCACGAGACTCACCCATTTCTCCTTGGGAATCCTTGAATTCCTGTTGTTGAGCCTCGATCTTCACTGAGGGCCAGTCATCAACTGTTTAAGTGTTCAATTATCAATAACCCGAAGTCTGTGGAAGGCCATAATGGCCCTGCTTTAAGTGATTTGCTGCTCCCGCAGCTCACCACGCTGTCTCTGCCTCTGCTGCCATCTTGGATCTTCCCTCAATTTTCTTTTTAACATTTTGTTTCCTCCCTCTCAAACTTTTATTAAGATAACAGCTGAACTAAATAAAAATAGACTTAATGACAAAGCAAAGAGAGTGGGACACAGTTCCTAATATTTTGATGACTATTGAGAAGCCTCCATGTGTGGCATGGAGCTGACTGGCAGCAGAAGGATAGGGAGTATCCTGCCCTCCAGGACCCCATGTCTTTATGTGGTGAGGCAGTGCCTCAGGAAGGAGATCTGGCATTGTTGCACTATACCAAGTTAGACAGATCCCTCCTTTTCTCCACAAGCTGCTAGACTGGAAGTTAGTTTTCTGTTCATTATGAACCAGCAACATGGACTTGAAGATGACAGACTCAGCAGAGGTGAAGGACAGGATAGAAAAAGGAGCATGAAGGCTCACTCCAGCCAGGGGTCCTCTACTGATCTGAATTCAAATAACTAACTGAGAGAAGGCTCAGGGAAGAGCAAGGGATTCCACTTGGAAGATGAGCCCTCTCAGAGCCTCACTGAAGTATGTCCACGAACTTCCTGTGACTAGCTAGGATAGACTCACTCTGAATTATTGACTACATTGGGTCACTTAACAATGAGGGGGGAAGCTAATAGAAAGAGGATTGGAGGAATAGGAGACAGTCAAAAGGAAGCTTTTCAAAGAATTAATGTCCTTTAGAAATAAGAAAAGTCTATCCTATCTAGGGATTGATGGAGGGGGTTTGTAGCAGGGACAATGAGAGACTAAGAAAGAAATTATAGAGGACAAGATGGCTGATTAATTTGATGGTAGCCCGGACCCACTAAAATGAAGACAACAGAAAACAAAGATAACATAAAAATCCTGGAACTCTGAGTTTCAAAAGAAAAGATAAATAGTTTAGACAGTAACTGAAAGAAGAAACAGAATGAAAATATTTAATTAATAAAAATATGGGGCATTGAATTTTGAACAGATCTGGCATAGCATGTTATTCTTGTTGTTATTAAGTGCAGTTGAGTTGTAGGCGACTCATAGCAACCCTATAAATGAAAGACCTGGACGTTTGTATAACTTTCATCGTTTCTCCAAGTTCATAGGGTTTCTAGAGGCAAGCTATTTCAGAAGTGGATGCCACTCTTGCTTCCAAGCTTGCTTTAATAGGGGAGCTCCACCAAACACCAGCCACCATGGGTGACCATTATCACATTTGACACATCAGAGTCACAGTATTCAGCATCACAGCAACAACGAGTTATCTTTGTACAGTAAATAGACAGACCAGCGCTAAGCCAAAAATATTTGTTTGACAAAAAAAAAAGTTTGACCAAAAATAATTAAAACCAGGATAGCCATTTACACATTTGCAAGCACCAGCTAGTGGCCTCAAACTGTGTTTTGGGATTCGGCATTGCTTCCTGCCACTAGGCCACCAGAGCTCCCTCTGGCATAGCCTAGCTATTTTTTAACATTTGCAAGCACATTTCTGATTGGCACAAGAATCCAGGACTGCAGAGCTGTCCATACCAGTGACTTACTGACAACAGCTTTCTAATAATCTGTTCTATTATGCCATCTAAAGGAGCAAGGACCATATGGGAACAGCCATATGTGACCTCCGTCACTTCCACAAAGGGTAATGTCCCCATCAACAACAGCCACAACATAAAACCAATTCCCATGAAGCCAGACATGTCCCTCATGCTCCGCACCACCTCTTTCTTCTCAATATCAATCTTACTATGCTACTGGGTCCAAAATTTGTTGTAATAGCCCACAGACCACACAGAACTATATTAGGGAAGTCAAAGGGCTAGAATTCAGCTTGGAACAGGTACAATCACTCAGCCAGGACAGCTTCTAAAAGGTGCCTAATGCTTTTCCATAACTATCGTAATTTCTCCAAGTTCGTAGAGTTTCCTGAGGCATGTGGTTTAGGAAGTGGATGCCATTCCTGCTTCAAAACCTGTTTTACAACTGGGAGCTCCACCAAACACTGTCCACATTGGGAAACCATTCTGATATTTGATACCTTAATGGCACAAAGTTCAGCATCACAGCAGACCCAGGTTATTTCATAGAGCACATTGACAAAGAGAGATGTACAAAGTAGAAGAGTGTTACTCCTAATATAACAACACAAGTCTCATTTAGTAGTGGTTAAGTGTCATCAAGTCAAATGCAATTGAGAGTAAGCTTTGCACAAAAGACCTGAACTCTGTTCTCTACCTAACATAATTTCTGTACATTTATAGAGTTTAGAGAGTTTGAAGAGTTTCCAGAGATATCTAGTTTAGGAAGTGGATGCCACTCCTGCTTTCCAGCATAAATCAATCTGGAAGCTCATCCAAACATTGTACATAATGAGTAACCATTATAGTATTTGACAAGACTATGGAACAGTGTGCAGCATCACAGCAACACCAAGTTGTTCAGTACAGCAAATAGACAAAAGATTGCTGTGTCACTTAATGAATATTCACTCACAAATTAATAAATTTGGCCCAAGGGTCACAGGCCATAGGGCCTTGTGGGATTTTAAAGCCACGGCTTCGAGCAGACCTCCACCCTTTGCCCAAGGCTCAAGGACACCTGCTCTTGGGGCTGGAATGAGCAATAATACACATCAAATACGACCCGAAAACCTTCCCTTGCATGACCGACAGGACTGCCATCGAGATGCTAGCCAGCAGCCAAACTCCCTAGCCTGCAGTCCCATCCCCTCACAGTTCCATGGGGTAGCACTCCCAAAGTCAGCTCCATCTCATGTGGGGTCTTTGGTTCTCTGCTGCTTCTGCTGCTGCTCTCCTGTACATCTGGCTAGCATAAGACTCTCTGGACCTGAAGGATGTGTTGCATTCTCTTGCTTCTTTGCTGGTGGTGAGATTCTCATCATCTGCCCACTGAATCTGCTCAATTTAATGATGAGATTAGCTAGTCCCCTTGAGAAAAGGCTAAAAACATCACTCACATATTTCCATCCATCCACATGGCAAAGTCAAAGTCAATGGCTAGCCATTTTATATTTTTCTTAATGGCTAGCCATTTTTAACAATAAAACCTTAACACCACACTCAGGAACAAAGAGAATTGGTGTTTCACTCATTGTCAAAAAAGAACATTTATTTCAAGAATTACCCTGAAATATAATGCTATGAGGGATAGGATACTATCCCTATCCATACAAGGAAGGTCTATTAATATAACTATTATTCAAATTTACATACAAACTACTAAAGCCAAAGATAAAGAAACTGAAGACTTCTACCAGCTGTTGCAGTCTAAAATTGAACAAACATGAAATCAAGTTGCATTCATAATAACTGATGACAGAAATGCAAAAGTTTAAAATAAAAAAGTAGGACTGATAGTCAGAAACTATGCCATGGTAACAGAGATGAGGCTAGAGATGGAATGATGAAAAATTGTACAATCAATGTCATTGTAAATAATCACAAATGGTGATTATATTTACACAAAGATCTTATATGATTGAGTACACAGGAATTAGATTGATTACATCTGTGGAAAGAGTCAATGGAGAAGCTCAAAATTAGTAGTAAAAACAACAACATGGGCTGAATGTGGAGCAGATCACTCATGTGCATCTTCAGCTTGAAGTGAAAGAAAATAACAAGTCCATGAGAATAAAAATATGACCTTGAGTGTATCTCAATTGAATTTAAACGTCATCTCAAGAATATATTTCATGCATTGGACTCTAATCTCTGAAGACCAGAAGACTTGTGGGATGATATCAAGGACATGAAGAAAGTTAAAAAACCCTCACAAAGTGAATGTCGGAAGAGACTTTGAAATGTGTACTAGAATGTAAAGAAGTTAAAACAAAGGGTAGAAATGATGAAGTAAAGGAGCTGAACAGAAGATATCAAAGGGTAGCTCAAGAAGACAAAGCAAAATATTATAATTAAATGTGCAAAGATTGAGATTTAGAAAATCTAAAGGGGGAACACACTTTACATTTCTCAAGCTGAAAAGACTGAAGAACAAATTCAAGGTTTGAATTGTAACACTGAAAGATTCCATAGGCAAAATTTTGAATGAAACATCAAATTTTGCAGGAAGCATCAAAGGAAGATGGAATGCATAACACCACTGTTATAAAATAGGACTGAAATGCGGTTCGAGGGAAACTGAGAAAAGAAAGGATAAATAATGAGCACTGCATTGGAACAGATGAAGGAAAGAACTGTTTAAAAGGAATATACAATTATCTGTATGACAACGGCCCAGAATAAAAGGTGCATAGCAAAGTAGACTGAGGTGGGGGAGGGAGGAAATTATGCAACAATGAATGTTTTGTTTTTGTTTTTTTATAAAGTGAACTGGGTGGGGGTATGGAGGAAAATAAGCAACAATGAATGAATAAAAATCCAACTTTTCTGTAAACTTTTGTTAAAATCACAAGTAAAAGGTGAGCTCTGATGGTCTAGTGGCAAGAAGCTGTGCTGCAATCCCAGAGGTGTATGGTTAGAATCCAGCAGATGCTCTCTTCCTGTACCAGTCAGATCTGATTTGACAGTACACACACACACACACACACACACACACACACATAATTTTAAAATAAAAAAATTTTTTAAATCACAATTAAAAAGAAAATAAAACAAAAAAGATGGAATTGATACACAGACTCCCTGTACCAAAAATAATTAGTAGATATGGAACCACATTAGGAAGTAGCATATGAATGAAGAAAGAAGTTCAAGTAGCGCCGGCACTGGCAAAACAGAAGTTTCTAGGAACTGCTGAGATATCAACTGCCATGTTTCAGTAAACAGCCTGGATGCAGCCCTCGCCATACTCAACAGCCTGTATCAAGTGTATTCGGGACCGTGGGGGGATGTGCGAGGGGACTGTATACCAATGAAAGGATTTTTCTTTAATTTTCAAAGAGAGGAGCTAACTGGAGGGGAGGGATGGGCAGGGAGAAATGTGCAACAATGCATGAATGGAGAGTTGGACAATGACTAGGGAGGATAGAAGGAGAATTGATGCCTTTGAGCTGTGGTGC
>NW_006400225.1:136274-136828 GCF_000299155.1 Elephantulus edwardii | reverse complement strand
GCAGAGTCTTGGGGTGCCTCCAGAGAGGATAATCTATGCAAATCCTTGTAAACAAGTATCTCAAATTAAGTATGCTGCCAATAATGGAGTTGAGAAAATGTCATCTTCTTTATTTTGCATACTTTAATTTTCAGAACAAAATAAACAAAACTCACAATACACAATATCCCGCCCTCATTCTTGAGGTTGAGGCCAGAGTTACATCCTGTCTTAACACACAGGACAGGAGAGAAAAATACTAGCTATCAGCAGATGGAGCCAGATGGGAGAGGGCAACTCAAGGCTGCTGTGGGAGACACAGGGATGCTATACAGGGGTGTTACAGTAGGAACTTTTAATCGACTTCTTCCATGCGAGATGCATCCTCATCACCCTCAAGTGGGGGGATCTCATCAGGAACAGCAACACTGGGTTCCTCAGCAGTCACCTCATCTTCATCAATGCCTAAGCCTAGCTTGTTCATGCGGTAGATGCGGTTGGAGTGAGTCTGGGGATCCTCAAGGGAGAAACCAGAAGAGAGCAGTGCGGTTTCAAACAGCAGCACCACCAGGTCC